>NC_083596.1:20792254-21059543 GCF_027579695.1 Neoarius graeffei | reverse complement strand
GAGTTTTACCAAGCGACTGTAGAAAACCTGGACAGTGTGGCTCCGTTCTTTCCCATTCTATAGAAATGGAGCCAAAATACTTCTGCCATATTGTCAAATTTGCGACCAGCATCTGCGCAGCAGAGACGAGAGGCAACATGAGGTACACCCCAGTCCTTTGGTAGATCCGCCCCCTTCTAGCATGTTGTAGAATGCGTTCCTGGTGGAAAGCAAACTTAATCTATCCCGAGACATTTATCATTTGGACATGAAGTGGACATTCGCCGACAGATTAACCGTGATTTCAGGAAGAGCACCTGGTTTCGACTGCACCGTGAGTTTAAAAACTTATTTGGGAGACTGACTAATTTGGCTTTTGTGCAAATTAAGTCAAGTTTTTTTTTTTTTATAATAAATATAGTGCTTTTAACATCAGACATTGTCACAAAGAATCCATCCATCCATTAGCCGTCACCGCTTATCCTGTGCAGGGTCGTGGGCAAGCTGGAGCCAATCCTAGCTGACTATGGGTGAGAGGCGGGGTACACCCCGGGCAAGTTGCCAGGTCATCGCAGGGCTGACAAACAACCATTCACATTCACACCTACGGTCAACTTAGAGCCACCAATTAGCCTAACCTGCATGCCTTTGGACCGTGGGGGAAACCCACGCAGACACGGGGAGAACATGCAAACTCTGCACAAAGTCAAGTTTATTTGTATAGCGCTTTTAACAATAAACATTGTCGCAAAGCAGCTTTACACAATTTGAACGACTTAAAACATGAGCTGAGTTTATCCCTAATCTATCCCCAATGAGCACGCCTGTGGCGATGGTGGCAAGGAAAAACTCCCTCAGACGACATGAGGAAGAAACCTCGAGAGGAACCAGACTTGAAAGGGAACCCATCCTCATTTGGGCAACAACAGACAGCATGACTATAACAGTTTTAACATGAAGTCAGTTTTGTTGATGTTATAACTCTTCATTGATGGAAACTTGAGTGCAAAACTGTTCACGACAACTGCAGTCCTAAAGTTAGCAAGTCAACTGTAGTCCTCAGCCATAAAAGCATTACTGTAAGCATCCAGAGTGTCCTCCAAGTGTAACTTTCAACTGTCCACGTGGGGCCATCCTCTACAGGAGCGATGCGATGAGACTCCAACCAGACGCAGGGCACCAGGATGGATCAGGCAGGTCCAAGGAGCAGAAGAGGTCAGCATCTCGATCCCAGGACCAACATGTAACTCAGAGGACAGATTTGGGGGGGGAGAAAACACAGGCCTCGTCGGCCACTGAGCTCGAACCCGGAACCTTCTTGCTGTGAGGCGACAGTGCTAACCACTACACCACCGTGCCATCTGATGCAAAGCAGCTTTACAGAAAATGAGACTTTAAACGTACAAGCTAATTTTATCACTAATAAATGAATTTATCCCCAATGAGCAAGCCTGTGGCGACGGTGGCAAGGAAAATCTCCCTCCGACAACATGAGGAAGAAACCTTGAGAAGAACCAGACTCAAAAGGGAACCATCCTCGTCTGGGTGATAACAGATCGTGTGACGATAACTCACTTATAACTGTGTCCTCTATGGTCACAAAAATATAACTCTGTAACCAGGAAATTCATTGTAGTTTTAGCATAAAGTCGGTTTTGCTGACACTTACAACTGTTCATGACAACTGCAGTTCTAAAGTTATCATGGCAATTGTAGTCCTCAGCTACGATAGCAAAACTGTAAGTGTCCTGAGCCGTCTTCCAAGTGCAACTTTCGACTTTCCATATGGGGGCCGTCCTCCACAGGAGCGATGTGATGAGACTCCCAGGCTTTCGTCTAAACGGGGGAACAGGGGCGCTGCGCCCTCTTACTCTCGGTGTGCGCCCCCTTACCGACTCCGTGAAAACATCCCAGCAACACTACGTGACAATGTGTCTGATCATCAAATACGTTATAATTGCTCCAAAAATATTCCAATCATAGTAGATACACCGCCAGACGTGCAAAAAACAATCCGAATTGGCGTTTTCCAGACTGAGGCGCCATGTTGTTCAGTTGTTTACTTGTCGTGGCTGCTCTCGCGAGATTTGACATGGGTTACATACAAGGTCAGCTGACTTGTAGAGCGAGATTTCTCGAGACTGAATGACCTTTCGCCCACCGGCGTGGGAGCTTTTGACAGAAGTAGTTCGTGAGTTGTTTTTGTTGACACTTGGGCATTTAAAGATGTCGTCCCGCGGCACGAAACGGAAGAAAGCCAAAGACTGTCCGGGGCAGAAGAAGATTACTTCTTTCTTTTTCAATGTTGACAGACAATTTGTTACAATTTCCCTCTCAGATACTCAGAATGTCCCATTGGAGCATTTTTCACAGGGTTTTCACGGCGGGGGGGACAACCGGCACCCCCCCCCCCCCCCCGCTTCACTCCCTCGCCATGGTGAGCGCCCTCATACTAAATTTTTCTAGAAAAAACCCTAAGACTCCAGCCAGACGTAGGGCATCAGCATGGATCAGGCAGGTTCGAAGAACAGAAGAGGTCAGTGTCACTGGTGTCTCAGGATCGACACGTAACTCGACAGAGAAGGAGAGACAGACGGGGTGGGGGATTAATACTGAAATAATATTGCTCTCATTGTTCTTATGTGCTAGCATGATTAAGCTAGGGCGATTAAACTAGCCTTTTTCCGATTAAACTTAGTGATGCTTCAAATGTTTTTCACAGAAATGGCTAGCCGTTTGTATCAGGTCCGTCGTGTGTGTGTGTGGAAAAGTTCAAATAAGTACCATTTATGATGGTAAATTCTGTAGTAAAGCTCCAGCGGTGTCATGGAAGAATATCCACAGCTTCTTACCTTATAGTAGAATAATGTTTTTGAAGACTAATTTATTTAGGAAAAAAAAAAGCAGATATCAGCGTCGTGAAACCTAACCGTTTGAATTGGACACTTTCAATGAGAAAAGTGACATGGAAAAGACACTGTCCTGTCACTGCAACACATTGGGATGGGCAGGTACTAAGTTGTAAATTGTACTGCAGCCGGCCACCAGGGGCACTAGACCTGTGGCGGCTTCACTTTTTTGAGACGATGCACTGTCCAGTTTTATACGGTCGACGGTTTTTCACCAAAACCGTTCTTATGAAGTGATATTCAACTTTCAAAAGCGAATGTAGTAGTAACAAGAAGGCAGAGTCCTCTATATCTCCCGCTCTATATACCAAGTTTCAAGATATTATTTGTCACGTTTTTCCAAGTTCTGCTGCAGGAAACCAACCCTACTTCTTTACACTGACCTCAGCAGCCCATGGCATAAACCCACCGGACCTTTGGTCCAAGTGAGCTAAAAATTCTCACGTTTCTTAGTATCAAAAGGCGCATATACATTACTTAATCAACACATATGGGTCTGTCTCAGAAACTGGGTACTGTGGGGGTACCCCACTAAATATTCTCAGTCAATAAACTATACGGTTTTGAATGGTGATGTTGGTTTTAATTTGAAATAAAATGATGAAAGAAATAATACCGATACAACTAAATCTTTGTGAATACTCTATTCAGAATTTGGCAGAAATTCTGCAAATTTGTGGAAAAATGGCGGCTTGATCTGGGACATGATAAACGGTTGACTACATCGCATTCCCTTAAAAAGGCTGTAGTCCACTGAAAAGTCTACAGTTATCACTAATTGTATTTTAAGTTGTAACTTTATACACCTAAGGATTGGTGCGCTCACAGAATAATCATAACCGTAATAAAACATCATGCAAAATATTTGATCACCGTCGTAACTCCATTTTCCGCAGACCCAAAACCAATACGATCGTGTGTTTTGATCTAAACGGAAAGCCTCAGGGTCGAGGTCACTACCTCACCAAAAGTAGTAACTTAAAATCACTACGCCATATAAAAATTTAGTTATAAATCTGCGATTTTGTTTTTTAAACGAAAGCTGAAAGTTAGGTATAGAATATGTTTCTTACAGAGTATGTTACGATGGTAGCTGGTCTTGTATGAATTTCTGAGCTATAAAATGAGTTGTGGTCTATTTTTTACCGTAGTGTGTTATTTGTGTGCGGGGAAGGACACATATTAACAATTTGCATGTGTAGAATGGAATTTTCCACTCCAACAGTTAGAAGTTGATCGTGCTTCCATTTGCGGTCTTTCTGTTATGCGGGTGATCTGTTCGGACATTATCACTGAAAAGGTGAGTTTTGACAGTTTTTTGTTTTAGTCTTGCAGTATAAGGCAATAGCATGGTTTTTCTTTTTCATCTTACTTTCTATGTAAAATTGGACATTTAGCACCCCCATAGAGCTGGAATGGAATGTTCCTTGTTTCATAAGCAGGTGTTTGACAAGGAGATGGGCAGAGGAATGAGGCTCTTTCCAACTATATTTCCAACTATATCTGTCCAAATATTTATAAATTAATTGTGGTAATGTACAGAACCAAAATTAGAAAAATGTCTCTGTCCAAATATTTATAAATATTTGGACAGAGACATTTTTCTAATTTTGGTTCTGTACATTACCACAATTAATTTTGAACAAAATTCAGATGCAGTTGAAGTTCAGTGTTTGCATATTTTTGGCCAATATTTTGCAACCATGGTCAATTTAGATCGAACCTTTGATAGAATCTACAGCCAGTCATTTTGCCCCGCCCCCACCTCGCGCTCCGTCCGGTGCGGTAGTGATGTCCCGTTGCTCGCGCGCCGCAGCAGAGACCCGCGCGACCTTCAGCCGGTACAGTCGCTGTTCTTTTACCACCGCCGTTATTCTCATCTTTCCGGTGTGTTCTTGATTTTTCCATTGTGTCCTATTTCGCCATATTAAATACCCAAAATGTATCATTCATATTTAAGTGAATAATCAATTCAGTCATCATAGCTTGGCATTTTTAACCCAAGCAATCAAAAAGAGGAAATTTATTCAATATTTTCACTCATCTGTGAAGGAGGGGCTTTAATTCTTCATGATGACTTCGGTTATTAGTGTGTTTGAAGGAAATGTGTAAGAAATGATTGCCTGTGGTAATCAGATATACATTACATGTAAAATAAGGGATTAGGATGAAAGAATTCCTTTCGGTCATATTTCTGAAGGGAGATTTGGAAATGGTCTGTGTGTATGTGTGTTCGTACAGAGGGTGCTGGTGGAGGTGCGTATTTAAACTATGGAAAAGAAATCATTATTCTTCTGGTTGATTGCATGTTGTCTTTTTGATTTACACAGATGAACATGGATAACCCAGAATGGTTCTACAGGCACGTGGAGATGCATGCACATTGCTTAGAAGTCAATAAGGAGAACGTACTGTTCTGTGGCTGGAAAGGTGATGAGAATCAATACAGTGTAAAGTGTTTGGATGTTATCATGTCGTATCATATTACAGTGGTGCTTGAAAGTTTGTGAACCCTTTAGAATTTTCTATATTTCTGCATAAATATGACCTAAAACATCATCAGATTTTCACACAAGTCCTAAAAGTAGATAAAGAGAACCCAGTTAAACAAACGAGACAAAAATATTATACTTGATCATTTATTTATTGAGGAAAATGATCCAATATTATATATCTGTGAGTGGCAAAAGTATGTGAACCTTTGCTTTCAGTATCTGGTGTGACCCCCTTGTGCAGCAATAACTGCAACTAAACGTTTCCGGTAACTGTTGATCAGTCCTGCACACCGGCTTGGAGGAATTTTAGCCCATTCCTCCGTACAGAACAGCTTCAACTCTGGGATGTTGGTGGGTTTCCTCACATGAACTGCTCGCTTCAGGTCTTTCCACAACATTTTGATTGGATTAAGGTCAGGACTTTGACTTGGCCATTCCAAAACATTCACTTTATTCTTCTTTAACCATTTTTGGTAGAACGACTTGTGTGCTTAGGGTCGTTGTCTTGCTGCATGACCCACCTTCTCTTGAGATTCAGTTCATGGACAGATGTCCTGACATTTTCCTTTAGAATTTGCTGGTATAATTCACAATTCATTGTTCCATCAATGATGGTAAGCCGTCCTGGCCCAGATGCAGCAAAACAGGCCCAAACAATGATACTACCACCACCATGTTTCACAGCTGGGATAAGGTTCTTATGCTGGAATGCAGTGTTTTCCTTTCTCCAAACATAACACTCATTTAAACCAACAAGTTCTATTTTGGTCTCATCTGTCCACAAAACGTTTTTCCAATAGCCTTCTGGCTTGTCCACATGATCTTTAGCAAACCAGACGAGCAGCAATGTTCTTTTTGGAGAGCAGTGGCTTTCTCCTTGTAACCCTGCCATGCACACCATTGTTGTTCAGTGTTCTCCTGATGGTGGACTCATGAACATTAACATTAGCCAATGTGAGAGAGGTCTTCAGTTGCTTAGAAGTTACCCTGGGGTCCTTTGTGACCTCGCCAACTATTGCGCGCCTTGCTCTTGGAGTGATCTTTGTTGGTCGACCACTCCTGGGGAGGGTAACAATGGTCTTGAATTTCTTCCATTCGTACAGTGGGGCAAATAAGTATTTAGTCAGTCACCAATTGTGCAAGTTCTCCCACTTAAAAAGATGAGAGGCCTGTAATTTTCATCATAGGTATACCTCAACTATGAGAGACAAAATGAGAAAAAAAAATCCAGAAAATCACATTGATTTTTAAAGAATTTATTTGCAAATTATGGTGGAAAATAAGTATTTGGTCAATAACAAAAGTTCATCTCAATACTTTGTTATATACCCTTTGTTGGCAATGACAGAGGTCAAACGTTTTCTGTAAGTCTTCACAAGGTTTTCACACACTGTTGCTGGTATTTTGGCCCATTCCTCCATGCAGATCTCCTCTAGAGCAGTGATGTTTTGGGGCTGTTGCTGGGCAACACGGACTTTCAACTCCCTCCAAAGATTTTTTTTATGGGGTCGAGATCTGGAGACTGGCTAGGCCATTCCAGGACCTTGAAATGCTTCTTACTAAGCCACTCCTTCGTTGCCCGGGCGGTGTGTTTTGGGATCATTGTCATGCTGAAAGACCCAGCCACGTTTCGTCTTCAATGCCCTTGCTGATGGAAGGAGGTTTTCACTCAAAATCTCACAATACATGGCCCCATTCATTCTTTCCTTTACACGGATCAGTCGTCCTGGTCCCTTTGCAGAAAAACAGCCCCAAAGCATGATGTTTCCACCCCCATGCTTCACAGTAGGTATGGTGTTCTTTGGATGCAACTCAGCATTCTTTCTCTTCCAAACACGACAAGTTGAGTTTTTACCAAAAAGTTCTATTTTGGTTTCATCTGACCATATGACATTCTCCCAATCCTCTTCTGGATCATCCAAATGCTCTCTAGCAAACTTCAGACGGGCCTGGACATGTACTGGCTTAAGCAGGGGGACACGTCTGGCACTGCAGGATTTGAGTCCCTGGCGGCGTAGTGTGTTACTGATGGTAGCCTTTGTTACTTTGGTCCCAGCTCTCTGCAGGTCATTCACTAGGTCCCCCCGTGTGGTTCTGGGATTTTTGCTCACTGTTCTTGTGATCATTTTGACCCCACGGGGTGAGATCTTGCGTGGAGCCCCAGATCGAGGGAGATTATCAGTGGTCTTGTATGTCTTCCATTTTCTAATAATTGCTCCCACAGTTGATTTCTTCACACCAAGCTGCTTACCTATTGCAGATTCAGTCTTCCCAGCCTGGTGCAGGTCTACAATTTTGTTTCTGGTGTCCTTTGACAGCTCTTTGGTCTTGGCCATAGTGGAGTTTGGAGTGTGACTGTTTGAGGTTGTGGACAGGTGTCTTTTATACTGATAACGAGTTCAAACAGGTGCCATTAATACAGGTAACGAGTGGAGGACAGAGGAGCCTCTTAAAGAAGTTGTTACAGGTCTGTGAGAGCCAGAAATCTTGCTTGTTTGTAGGTGACCAAATACTTATTTTACCGAGGAATTTACCAATTAATTCATTAAAAATCCTACAATGTGATTTCCTGGATTCTTTCCCCCCATTCTGTCTCTCATAGTTGAAGTGTACCTATGATGAAAATTACAGGCCTCTCTCATCTTTTTAAGTGGGAGAACTTGCACAATTGGTGACTGACTAAATACTTTTTTGCCCCACTGTACACAATCTGTCTGACTGTGGATTGATGGAGTCCAAACTCTTTAGAGATGGTTTTATAACCTTTTCCAGCATGATGAGCATCAACAACGCTTTTTCTGAGGTCCTCAGAAATCTCCTTTGTTTGTGCCATGATACACTTCCACAAACATGTGTTGTGAAGATCAGACTTTGATAGATCCCTGTTCTTTAAATAAAACAGGGTGCCCACTCACACCTGATTGTCATCCCATTGATTGAAAACGCCTGACTCTAATTTCACCTTCAAATTAACTGCTAATCCTAGAGGTTCACATACTTTTGCCACTCACAGATATGTAATATCGGATCATTTTCCTCAATAAATAAATGACCAAGTATAATAATTTTGTCTCATTTGTTTAACTGGGTTCTCTTTATCTACTTTTAGGACTTGTGTGAAAATCTGATGATGTTTTAGGTCACATTTATGCAGAAATAGAGAAAATTCTAAA
Source organism: Neoarius graeffei (assembly GCF_027579695.1). Lineage (NCBI taxonomy): Eukaryota > Metazoa > Chordata > Actinopteri > Siluriformes > Ariidae > Neoarius > Neoarius graeffei. Next base: position 21,050,987 of record NC_083596.1, on the reverse strand, counting down.
GGGTTCACAAACTTTCAAGCGCCACTGTAAATATCTGTCAAAGTTTTACTTTAAAAAAATAAAATAAAAAAAGCACATAAATGTGTTAAAATCCTACACACCCCTCTGTCAGAGACTGCAGGACTGATCTGTCACTCAAATTAGGGGTCAGGGACTTTAACCATGGCGGGGTTGGTTTAAGTATTTTTTAGAAACTGCTGGTCTCCTGCGATTTTCACACACAGCGGTCTCTAAAACATCCAGGCATACCCCTTTTTCACCAATAGGGAACGGGTTCCATTCGTGTTCACGCACCAAATTTCGAACTGCTTGGAGCATTTCGACCAAAAATAAATTGGTTCGGAACCTGAAAAGTTGGTTCCCAACTCTGCCGTGCAAAGGCAAACTGCAGTATCTGCATATTGTGTCGGTGGCAAAAGACGGTCCAACCTAATAGCGTCACCTATTTGCTACTGGACCGTCTTTGGCCACTGACGCAGCATGCAGATACTGCGGTTTGCTTTTGCACGGCAGGACTGGAACCAAAACATAGTGGTTTTTCCAGCACAAACAGTGATGACGTCAGTGGGCGTGTCGTTAGTTTGGAGAGGAAGTGGAGCGCAACAATGGAGAACGCAGCGGAACAGGATGCATCTTCGGGGGAAAAATGGACTGAAAACAAATATCTGCAAAAACGGAACAGAAGCTCGCAGGTCATCAATGCGCACCGCTATCTTGCTGCTGCTGTTTACTTCAGTTGCGAATTGTGCAACGCTTTTTCTGTTCATGACAACGGTTCCACTCAAAACTGGTGAAAACGTGGGCTGGTTTGCACCAAGGTTCAAAGAACCAGTTCCATTCAGGATTCAAGAACCTGTTCCCTGCTGGTCAAAAAGGGGTATAAGAGAGAGCTGTATGTGCAGAAACACCTTCTTGATGAGAGAGCTCAGAGGAGAGTTCCTGTAGGTACCACTCCTGTCAACCAAGAACAGGAATCTGAGGTTACAATCGGATAAACTCACCGTAACTGGTTGGTGTTGAAGATTTTACAAAAACCAGCCAATGTTTTTTTTTTTTTTTTTATTTTTTTTTTTTTTCTTCCAGTCTTTGTTTGAGTTGTCTAGTTTCGGTGAACCTGTGTCCTCTGAAGCTTCAGGTTCCTCTTCTTGGCTGACACGAGTGGAGCTTGATGTGGTCTTCTGTCTGCATCAAGGTTTGAAATGGTGTGCTTTTTGAGATGCTTTTCTGCTCACCATGGGTGTAAAGGGTGGTTATTCGAGTTCCTGTGGCCTTCCTGTCAGCTTGAACCATTCTGCTTTGACCTCGCTCATCACCAAGGCATTTCTGCTCACTGGATGATAGATATATTTTTTTTCCACTCTATTCTGTATAAACCTGAAAGACTGTCTGTGAAATTCCCAGGAGATAAGCGGCATCTTCTGAATCGGTCACCAATTTAGGAAGTTCAGGATTTTTTTTTTATGCAAGTTATTACAGAAAGCTATAATTAATTGATTGTTTTATATCACAAGCATTATAATTAAGCAAGTAGTAACAAATCCTTCTGCTTATCTGAGGATTCTCCTGCATCATCGTTTCATGTTATTTAAACAAATCGAGGTGACCATCTGAATTGACAGTTTAATATGTTGAACTTAAAGTGCCATTCCACCATTGGATGTATTATTTGGCATAAAATACAATATATTTTATGACAACATGACTAGACAGAGAAATCTTTTAGCTTCAAAATGATATATCAAACACAATTTTTTGACAAGTATATTAATTTTGCGACCAAAGTCACCTACCCTTTTAATTTCCGCGCGGTAGTGAAACGTGATGTCATCGGCAGGTTCCCCTTCTTGTGTACCATGTGTCGGTCTATTTTTAGACCAGGAAACCCCCAAAGTGAGAGAGTCATTTCTCCTCGTATATGGGGGCCAAAAAAATTGCGAACAATTGAGTTAATCTTTCAGTTAGCTAGATTTATTGGTATTAGCTAGATTTATTGGTATTTTATCGCGTTCTATCCGCCATTGCTGATATGTGCCACGTCACACGTCACGTGGTACACAAGAAGGGGAACCTGCCGATGACGTCACGCGCGGAAATTAAAAGGGTAGGTGACTTTGGTCGCAAAATTAATATACTTGTCGTTGTCAAAAAATTGTTTGATATATCATTTTGAAGCTAAAAGATTTCTCTATCTAGTGATACCATTTATATATGTTGTCAAAATATATTGTATTTTATGCCAAAGAATACATCCAATGGTGGAATGGCACTTTAAGCAAACTCTGATGTGAAAGATGTTTGACCCTTTTTTTTTTTTTTTTTTAAAAGATTGTGAGGCCTCGTTTAAGGGCCGGTTTAAATTACGGGAGCACATGCGGAGTCACACTCAGGAGAAGCTAGTGGCGTGTCCAGCCTGCGGTGGGATGTTCGCCAACAACACCAAATTTTTTGACCACATCAGACGACAGACCTCCATAGAGGGTAAGGGATGCAGTGAGATGTGTCAGGTAGCGCCAAATATAGGAACGTTTTATTCCAAAAAAATCAGGTCGTACATGAGTTGGCTATAAGCCATGTATGACGAGATTGAGTGGAATAACTGCTTTATTCTATCCACATTTACTGGATTTTGAGAAACGGAGCATTTTTTGCAAATTCGATAAATAAACTTTGTACAAAACGTCCGACAAAATAATCTCTACTTAGAATGTAAACAAACCAGCGAAATGACAGTAGCAATTTGTGAAATACTATAATAATTCTCGAAAAATAAAAATGCTCTTGCCATCAAATACTTTCATTCCTTTTTTTAAATTTTTTTTTATTTTTTAGTGTTTTGTTTTCAAGTAGAGTTTTATTTACTTTTTTCAGTTGGTTCAGCAATACGCTTTTTTTTTTTTTTTCCCCCCCTCCTTCTGCTTTTAGGGTGTTTTTGGTAGTTGGCAAACCAACTTAAAGGTGCAGTACCGCCACCGACTGGGCTGGAGTGTGGAACAGGAGATATTTGGGGGTGGGGGTGGGGGAACTATATTCTTTTAGCTATTTCTATTTCTTTTAAATACTTGATAACGGTGATGTCTGACTTGATGTGCTCCGCCATTTAGTTTTTCTCTACTCGTGGTATATGAGCTGATGTTCTAGTCGTAGAGTAGCCCAGTGTTTCTCAACCGGATAGAAAGATAGATAGATAGATAGATAGATATGCTTTATTTCGGTGTCACTCCACAACACACAATAAAAATACAATACAGAGGTATATAAATACAAAATTCAGTCAAATTACCCCCCTCCCTTTGACAAAAATGAAGTGTTAAGGACCACTCAAAGAGTTGAGACACCAACTAAAAAAAAAAAAAAAAAAAAATCATTAAGAAAAAATATATAAAAACGTACAATATGATACCAAGGAGACAAAGCACAAACGGTTGTTTTATAAATTGGAACTCGTAAAACAGTCTTCTATTCAGAATGAGGTAGCAGGCTTTGGCACATTCGTTGATGCAATATTTACCAGATAAAATTACACACAATTTATTTGTATCATCAAAATCATTAAAATTAACAATATGCTTAGATAGTGTATGAAATAGTTCATCACGAATGGCCACATAGATGTCACAGTGTAAAAGAACATGGGCTTCTGATTCAATGGAGCCATTATTACATACTGTACAATAACATCTGTCCACTGGGGTGTTTGTATATCTGCCAGTTTCTATTGCTAAAGGAGCAACTCCACATCTGACTTTAGCAAAAGCACTTCGACGCGGTCTTGATAATATATCATACTGAGATATATATTAGTGCTGTCAAGCGATTAAAATATTTAATCGCGATTAATGTCGCGACTGTCATAGTTAACTCGCGATTAATCGCAATTTAATCGCACATTTTTGTCACATGAAAAACCATTGTAATTCTCTTATCAGCATAAAAACGTGAATGGGCTTGCTTTGTATTGCAAAGCATAACACATCTTGACACAGCCACTGCAAAGTGAAATCTAAGCCGAACACCGGAGCTAGTAAAAGAACCATGAGTGACGTGATCTACTGCTTGAGTTAGTCTATCAGAGAGACAGGTTACACAGTGACGGTAGGCTTGACATGCTTGATTATAATATAAAGTACACTATTATATTAACTTTAAGTTGTTCATTGATAAATATTGCATTGAATCTGATCTTTACTGTTTCAGCTCACTTAACACATTTTGTACTTGTACACTTTCTGCCTGTTGATGCGTCGCGCTGTCCAATCAGAGGCAGCCAAATTTGCATATTACAGGAAGGATTTCTGGGATAGCATTGAGTTTACAGTTCAGAGGGATCTGGCTTCTTTAGACGCTGTCTTCTTAAAACTGAATAAATATTTAAAAAGAGCCAAATGAGCCAGTCTTTTGAACGGCTCTTTTCAAAGAACGGATCACAAAGATGCGGATCCCATCAAAGAGCCATAAATCCCATCTCTACTAGCGCGCCCTGCCCGCGCTGGTTCTTTGGGAGGAGGACAGAGGACTCTGGCTGTGCTGGGCATTACAGTCTAGCTGCTATCGGTTGTCTCTGTTGCAAGTTCCTGGCAGTTTCAAAAGCTTATGAAAAACCTACATGTCACAGAGCGTTAATCTCGCGATAAAAAAATTATCACCGTTAAAATTGAGTCAAGTTAACGCGTTAATAACGCGACATTTTTGACAGCACTAATATATATATATATATATATATATATATATATATATATATATATATATATATATATATACCAGTGAGCTGCGAGCTCTCCCCTCCCATTTTTTTTTTTTTTTAATTAAATTGCTCAGGATGTCTTAGTGTCCCAAATCTGGTAGTTGGTTTGTCGAACACTTTCAAGTGGAATAAATACGTTTGTGGGTAAATTAAGAACAACAGGCTTTTTGTCACATTTGTGCTCTGCATTTAATCCGTGTGTACACACACCGAGGGAGAGAGCACATGCGTAGTGGGCAGAATAAATAAATACGTTTGTGGGTAAATTATATGGTTCTGTGATGCCTGCTGGAAAGGAAGAGCAGGGAAGATTGAGAATCGAGCAGCCGTGGTTTCTTTACACCCGAGACTAAAACTTGTACTGTCTTAGCAATCATCACAAAAATGCATACACAGATGCCTACTTACCCAGGCAAAAAAGATACAGGATTTATCTTGTAGTGTCCTGATGCCCAGATCTTTAACCCAGCCACGTATAAAAAGTTGTACACTTCCAAGCTCTTCCAGGTTTTCATCTGTGTGTCCGTGTAGAACGATGTCTGCAGCATGAGGTAGTTTGAGATGTCTGAGAACTCAACGGATGGATAATTTTCCAACTCGTAGGAAAAATCCTTCTTTGTTAGCGTGTAAGGATCTAATCCCATTGAGTGGTTTCTATATCCACTTCTTTTGAGTGTGTTTTCTTTTGGTTTTAATAACTTGCTTGGTTGCTGAACACAAACATGGCAATAAGTTCTTGTGTTAATGGACCAGACTCCACTTTTGGATCATTAATCCCTTTTGACGGAGAACGCCCTGCATGCATGGTTTTATGTTCGCTTCTGTTACATCCATACAGTTTTAAATACCATACCTACAATTAAAAACAGTTTGTTTTTATTGCATTTATTTAATTCCTGGGCTCCCATCTGTAACGGAGTGATATTGCATCCCATTAATACACTTTACAATAGATTATTAGATTCTAATAGAAATAATCGGGGATCTTTTTTTCAACGGGTCCCGAGTCATTGCAAGTATGAATAGGTGGGGCTTAAAGGAGATACGCCGATCCTTTATTTTTAAATACGTTTCCGAGTAGATAGTATCTCCATCCTTGACTTTTGTATGCTGCATAAATGGGAATAAAAAAAAATTTTTTTTTTGAGAGTTAAAATCAACCGCAAAGTTGGTGTTTGAGCCACCCCGCTGAGCCAGCCAGCCCTGAGTGTGTGACGTCACAGCAGGAACCAGTTTTAAGGCCGAGGCCTTTGACAGCTATAGACCCCTTTCACTGACGTCACCCGAAACCGGAAGTAAACAGACCCTGCGCCATTTTGGAAGACCAACAAACTCGTGATTAGGGGGAAATAACGGCAGCGGTATGTGAACCCACGAGAATAAAGTGGAGTGGCAAACGACTTAAACAAACAAATCTGAGCTGTTTTATTTATGATTTATTGGCCCAACAGTAGACTTGAAAGAAACCTGTGTGAGACTTGGCAAAAAAATGTGGATATAATGGATAAGTCTGTGCATGATCTGCGGACACTTTGAGGTAAGCAAACGCAAGAAATTCAGATTTAAAACATGCTAAATTGGCCCCAAGTTGATAACTGTATGAGGAGCAAGCCTCCCACACTTCTACAATTTAATAATAATAATAATAATTTAGGATGGTTTGGGGCTTGCTCACTGCTGCCAGGTTGGTTGTTGAGTAGCCTGACTGCTTTTTTTGTTTTGTTTGTTTGTTTGTTTGTTTTCTTGCGTGTATCATCATCATTGTTGACGCGAGGTTGTTTTTTGAACATGCCAATGTGGACACGATTTCCCCTGATGAGTTATGACTTCAGACGTGATGCGTGTGTGGAGTCCGCGTGATATGTGCGTAAGAGAGGCTTCTCATGTGTTTGGAGATCCGCGCTCCGAGACAAGCGCAAGCGCCCCCCCCAAGGGGAAAAAAGGGACCTCCCGAAAATATCGGCATAGTTCGAACACTGAGTGTAGGCACTGGGTGTAAACAACAAATAGTTTACAATGTCTGGGTAGCAAACAGATGGCAGAATTGGTGTCCGGTCCTCCTTATGTTTCCATTCTCCCTTGCCATGAGTCTTATCATATGGGTCAAACCCATCAATCACAGCCAGTTTCTCCACATACCGTGCCCTTTCTGCAGCTGGTAATGTACTCACATAACCAGAATTATCAGCCATCGTGTCACTTTACTCTCGCTTGTACTTTGTTTTATATTGTGAGTGCATGTACTTGGTCTTCCAATATGGCGCCTAACAAAATCTCGTGGCGCGGTGACGTCATGTGAAAGGGGTCTATAGACTAAAGCCAGACTCAGCAGGCGAGCGTGGTTGCAATGGTGTCTTTGTTCAGATTTATTCTTTGGATTCCTCAGGTAGTAATACATCTGACTGTGATAGTCCTGAAATTGGAGTGTGTGTACATGCTGCTATACACGTAGAACTGTATCAGTTTGAACCATCAGAAAGTGAATCCGATAGTAACACGTCGGCCACAGAGGCCCCCACCTTAAGAAATAAAGCCAGAGAACAAAGCCGTCTAGAGAATCGGATGGAATTGAACTGGCGGTCTCATGTGACTCTCATTAAAACAGGATAGGTGCTATTACTTATGCAACATACATGTCCATGCATGCATTTTCACTGATAAAACGTAAAAGGCTAATTAAATAATCAGATGAACTGAGACAATCACATTCTGAAGCAAATTAAATAATCTTATACCGGTAACTTAAACACAAGTTACATGTATTAATCTAAATGCAGGTAAACGACGAGTGTGTTTATGTAACCAAATGAGAGTCGCTCCTTGAAGGCCGATCTTGTGGCCAATTGTTTCAAAACAAATCTGACTTTCAGTTCTTCGTTTATTCGCTTCTTCCACGTAAGGGCGAGATGTTGCTGCTGAGGCAAGCATTTCCAGCAAGGGGGGGGGGGGGGGAATTAAAAAAAAAAAAAAAAGCATATCCAGCAGAGTTTTTTTGATCAAGGTTTTTTTTTTATTAAAGTTTCCAAATAGTGGACAGTGCCCCAAAGGGGCTTAACAGACAAAAAAAAAAAAAAACATACAAACATAACACTAAAGGAACAAATACAACATCCCCCACCCAGTACCAGACAGAGGACATACACATTATACAACCAGACCACCATGGGGGGGGGAAGTTGCATAGCAATGCTGTCAGCATCCATATGTACAAAAAAGGTTGTCAGGTTCTGTAAAATTTCTTAGTCACTCCCCTGACAGTATATCTAATCTTTTCTAGTTTAAGATGGCACATGACTTCTCTGATCCAATGACTATACATCGGTGGAATAGGATCTTTCCATTTAAACGATATTAATTTCCTAGCCAGGAGAGTGCAGAAGCTCATCATGCTGATTTTCACACCATCTAAAAGGGGTATCCTCCGGGGTCACCCCAAACATTGCAACAAGAGGAACCGGTCTCACTACTCTTCCTAATATCTTAGAAAAGGTCTGAAATATAGATTGCCAAAATGTGTACAGCTTCGGGCATGTCCAAAACATTGTGCAACAGAGTAGCTGGAGCCTGTCTGCATCGATCACATGTGGGATCTATGTCGGAATTGATCTTGGAGAGTCAAGCTTTCGACCAATGCAGACGGTGAACAATTTTAAATTGGACAACTGCATGTCTGAGACATATGGAGGAGGAGAAAATTCTTTGGATTACTTTGCGCCAATTATTATCTGAAATTGATTCGCCTAAGTCCGTTTCCCATTTATTCTTAAGGAGATCTAAAGGTGTCAAATCATGCTAAGTAAATCATAGATAACACTCATTGTCTGCTTCCTGGCCAGTTTACATTTAAAAATCGAGTCCAACAAAGAACCGGAAGGGCACAATGAGGAAAATGTCTGAATTTGAGGCTACAAAGTTTCTAAGCTGCAAATATTTATTACAACCCCGATTCCAAAAAAGTTGGGACAAAGTACAAATTGTAAATAAAAACAATGCAATAATTTGCAAATCTCAAAAACTGATATTGTATTCACAATAGAACATAGACAACATATCAAATGTCGAAAGTGAGACATTTTGAAATTTCATGCCAAATATTGGCTCATTTGAAATTTCATGACAGCAACACATCTCAAAAAAGTTGGGACAGGGGCAATAAGAGGCTGGAAAAGTTAAAGGTACAAAAAAGGAACAGCTGGAGGACCAAATTGCAACTCATTAGGTCAATTGGCAATAGGTCATTAACATGACTGGGTATAAAAAGAGCATCTTGGAGTGGCAGCGGCTCTCAGAAGTAAAGATGGGAAGAGGATCACCAATCCCCCTAATTCTGCACCGACAAATGGTGGATATCAGAAAGCAATATCAGAAAGGAGTTCCACAGTGTAAAATTGCAAAGAGTTTGAACATATCATCATCTACAGTGCATAATATCATCAAAAGATTCAGAGAATCTGGAAGAATCTCTGTGCATAAGGGTCAAGGCCGGAAAACCATACTGGGTGCCCGTGATCTTCGGGCCCTTAGACGGCACTGCATCACATACAGGCATGCTTCTGTATTGGAAATCACAAAATGGGCTCAGGAATATTTCCAGAGAACATTATCTGTGAACACAATTCACCGTGCCATCCGCCGTTGCCAGCTAAAACTCTATAGTTCAAAGAAGAAGCCGTATCTAAACTTGATCCAGAAGCGCAGACGTCTTCTCTGGGCCAAGGCTCATTTAAAATGGACTGTGGCAAAGTGGAAAACTGTTCTGTGGTCAGACGAATCAAAATTTGAAGTTCTTTATGGAAATCAGGGACGCTGTGTCATTCGGACTAAAGAGGAGAAGGATGACCCAAGTTGTTATCAGCGCTCAGTTCAGAAGCCTGCATCTCTGATGGTATGGGGTTGCATTAGTGCGTGTGGCATGGGCAGCTTGCACATCTGGAAAGACACCATCAATGCTGAAAGGTATATCCAGGTTCTAGAGCAACATATGCTCCCATCCAGACGACGTCTCTTTCAGGGAAGACATTGCATTTTCCAGCATGACAATGCCAAACCACATACTGCATCAATTACAGCATCATGGCTGCGTAGAAGAAGGGTCCGGGTACTGAACTGGCCAGCCTGCAGTCCAGATCTTTCACCCATAGAAAACATTTGGTGCATCATAAAACGGAAGATACGACAAAAAAGACCTAAGACAGTTGAGCAACTAGAATCCTACATTAGACAAGAATGGGTTAACATTCCTATCCCTAAACTTGAGCAACTTGTCTCCTCAGTCCCCAGACGTTTACAGACTGTTGTAAAGAGAAAAGGGGATGTCTCACAGTGGTAAACATGGCCTTGTCCCAACTTTTTTGAGATGTTGTCATGAAATTTAAACTCACCTAATTTTTCTCTTTAAATGATACATTTTCTCAGTTTAAACATTTGATATGTCATCTATGTTCTATTCTGAATAAAATATGGAATTTTGAAACTTCCACATCATTGCATTCCGTTTTTATTTACAATTTGTACTTTGTCCCAACTTTTTTGGAATCGGGGTTGTAAAAATGTGACCTGGGAATGTCATATTCGAGCAGTGAATACAGAAATGAGACAAAAACACCAACATAGAGATCAGACCATAAGACAGCCCCCTTTCTAGACCAAATATCGAATGTCTTATCCATCAATGATGGGATAAACAGGTGATTTGCAATTGGCCCAGTAAATGACGGGTCCCTAAGAGAGAAAGATCTTCTAAACTGATTCCAAATTTTAATTGAGTGTACAACAACTGGATTAGAGGTAAAGCTAGACAGAGGTTGTGTGAATGGTAGTTTAGCACACAGTAGGGCCGCTAGGGAGGTGGATCCAATGGATGCCCCCTCCATAATTGTCCATCCGGGGGCCATAGAACTTTCCCCCATCCAGTACAGCAGCGATCTTATGTTAGCCGCCCAGTAGTAGTACATGAAGTTTGGGAGTGCCATCCCTCCCTTCGCTTGAGGTCTGTCTAGTATACGTCTTTTGATCCGTGGTGGCTTTTTGTTCCAAATAAAGGCTGTTATCTGATTTTGTTTTGGGGAAATAAGGATTTTGTAAGCGACACTGGAAAACATATAAAAATGTAGGCAGCACACTCCTCTTTATAGTATTAATTCTGCCCCGCAGGGAGAGAGGCAGGGGGGTCCCACTGCTCAATATCTTGCTTTAGATTAGATAACCAAGGCTGATAATTAGCTAAATATAAGTGTTTGTCTGTGTGTAACCCACACCCCAAGATACTTGAATTTCTTTGGACTAATTTTAAAAGGAAATGAGTCTAGGGGTACCTGGCCTGCCCCCTCACCAACAGGCATCAGTTCACTTTTCTGATTATTGACCTTGTAGCCCGATATTTTGCCAAAATCTTCGAGTAGGACCATTAATTTAGGGAGACTCAGAAGGGGCTGTGAAATGAATAGTAGCATATCTGCATAAAGTGAAACTTTATGCTGGATCCCCCTGATATCAGCATTCTGTCTCGGCGCCAAAGCAAGTGGTTCCATTGCAGCGGCAAACAGCAGTGGCGACAAAGGACATCCCTGCCTTGTACCACGCTGGAGCTCGAAGTAGGTGGACAGATTATTAGTAGTACGTACAGCAGTCCTCGGAGATGTATATAAAAGTTTGACCTATGATACTGTATGAATCTGGGACCAAATCCAAACCTCTCCAGTGTGCTGAAAAGAGAGCCCCACTCCACCTGGTCAAATGCCTTTTCAGCGTCGAGTGAGAGCACTAATTCTGAGGTACCAGGTGGAGAAGGGCTATAGAGCAGGGGTGTCAAACCTGATCCATAAAGGGCCATGTGGCTGCAGGTTTTCATTCCAGCCATGCAGCAGCACACCTGACTTGGCTCATTCAATCAACTGAACTGTCTTCACACAGTCAAATACTTGCAGCCACACCCACCCTTGATTAAAGGGTGGGTGTGTCAGTTGATTGAATAAGCCAAATCAGGGTGCTGCTGCATGGCTGGAATGAAAACCTGCAGCCACACGGCCCTTTATGGATCAGGTTTGACACCCCTGCTATAGAGGATATTGAGAAGACGTCTGATATTAAAAAAGGAGTAACAATTCCTAATAAAACCTGTTTGGTCTGGTGATATGACAGATGGAAGAACCCCCTCCAGGCGACGCGCCAAAGTTTTAGCAAGGATTTTAACATCTGTATTTAGTAAAGGAATTGGATGCTACGAGCTACACTCAAGGGGGTTCTTGTCTTTCTTAAGGAGATAACTGCTTCGTGCATAGTAGATGGTAGCTTTCAATGAGACTGACTCCTTGTAAACCAACAGTAACAAAGGGGACAGTTGTCTTGAAAACTTTTTATAAAAATCTGTTGGATAACCATCCAGTCCTGGGGATTTGCCGCTTTGCATAGAGCCGATCGCTGATGCTATCTCCCCGGCTGAGAGGTCCTCCTGCAGCCTCCCCTGGATCTAAGGACGGTACATGCAGGGTCTTAAAGTCTTCCGATACAGAAGGGTCTACAGATGAGCTGGAACTGTACGTATAGTGATATAAAAAGTTTGAAAACAGGAGTTAATTTTAAGACTATCTGTACATTTCGAGCCCTGCTCATCATTTATTTCAGGGATGGTCTGATTAGCAGTTCTCTGTCTCAACTGGTGAGCGAGAATCCGTCCAGCCTTTTCCCCGTGCTCATAAGACCCATGTCGTGATTTAGAGATAAGATACTCAGCCTGTCTTGTTGATAAAAGATCAAACTCCGTCTGCGGTGACGTACGCTTTTTCATTGAGTCTGCAGAAGGAAGATGGCTATGTAACCTATCTAGCTTAAGAATCTCTTCCGCCAATCTTTAAGTCGAGCAGTGCTTACTTTCCTCTGATTGGCACGAAATGAGATGACCTGACCTCGTAAATATGCCTTAAATGCCTCCCAAACAGTTAGAGAAGACATTCCAGGTGTTTGATTAGTATCTAAAAACAAAAGTTTCAGATGCGATAAAACTAGTAAAAGCGTCGTCTGACTGAAGCAAAGGATTGAGTCTCCAAGGGCAATAACTGGATTGTGTATCTGGGATGCGCATAGCCATAGTCAAGGGGTAGTGATCTGAAATAACTATGGGTCCATATTCACATTTGGTTATGAGGGGAAGTAGTCTTTTGTCCAAAAAGAAATAGTCTGTACAGGAGTATGTGTTATGAACCGAGGAGAAAAATGAGTAACTCTTAGGCTACGTTCACACTGCAGGCTGAAGTGACTCAAATCCGATCTTTTCGCCCATATGTGACCTGTATCCGATCTTTTATTGACAATATGAACGACACAGATCCGATTTTTTTTTTTTTTTTTTTTCAAATCCGACCCAGGCCGTTTGGATATGTGGTCCTAATTCCGATTCCTATCCGCTCTTTTCATATGCGACTTCAGTCTGAACTGCCAGGTCGCATTCATCCGACTTACACGTCATCAACAAGCCACAAACGTCACTATTCTGCGCTGAAGTAGGCAGCGGGTCTCTCAAAAAAAGTTACAACATGGCGCATAATCACGGGCGCAGATAGAGGGTGGGACTCGTCCCACCCAGATTTAAATTCACCTCGCTCGGTCCCCCCCCCCCACTTATAGGGAGGAAAAAACGTCTATGCTGTCTTTCTTTGCATAAGGCAAACCTCACGGAAAAATCAAAAGGCTAATTACCATTCGGTTTATTGAGGTGCACGGCAGTGTATACATAGTTGCAACAACTCACATAAAACAAAACAAAGACTGATATTCGGATGGTTGAGCTGCGCAGACTGCACAGGTTGCGAGCTCGAGCTTGGTTGCTATGGTAACCCACAACAAGTTTGACAGGCATATCGGGGTTGGGGTTGGTTTGCTGGCAGCTTTGTTCCCCCCAGTTTTTTGTCCCCCCCAGTTCAAAAAAACGTATCTGCGCCCCTGCGCATGACATCAATGCGAGGGACGCTTCGGGCTGTGAAGGTTCTGAATCTTCTCAATGGAAGGACGCAGAGGTTAGGGAGCTGATTTCCATTTGGGGGGATACAGCTATTCAAGCTAGATTGGATGGGTCATACTGCAACCGGGCGGTTTTACTTCCGTAAACACTGGCCATGCTCACTGCGTGTGACGTCGTCGTATCCTGCAATGCGCATGCAGAACACTTTTAGGTTGCTTTTCGTTCATACTGAGGATCACATACAAGTCGCATATATTTGTTAATGTGAACGACCTCACAAAAAAATCGGATTTCACAAAAAAATCGGAATTGAGCATTAAGCCTTGAAGTGTGAACGTAGCGATAGAAGCAGAGTTATGAAAACGCCACACGTCCACTACTCCATATGATTCGAGGAAAAGCAGGATGGAGCGTGCCGACCTAGACAGGGACAATGATCTGGGTGAACTACAATCTAACACGGGAGAGCGTCCAGTTCATGTCACCGCCAAGGATAAGGTAATGCGATGTCATATTTGGTAAGCGGGAGGAAAAAATTGGTGAACATTGAATCGTCCCAATTTTGTGCATAAGCATTGGCCAAGATGACAGGGAATGTATAAATTTGCCCTACAACAATAACATAGCGCCCAGCGGGGTCAGCCTCTACGCTTGTCATCGTAAACGGTGTATTTCTATCAATTAATATAGCTGCTCCCCTGCCCGCTCCCCTCTCAATCGAGAATGGTCCACTGTCCGTAGATGTGTCTCCTGAAGAAATGCAATATTTATATTAAGCTGTTTCAGATGTGTAAATACTTTTTTCGTTTTCAAGGATGCTTAAGTGACTTGACATTCCAGCTCACGAAGTTAACCATACTACCATCTGACCCTCTGAGAGTATTGATATCAGACATAGTGAGGGGGAAAAAGTTGAATATCTGAGCCCAACATGACAGCAGATGAGCCATAAAACAGACGTCTGGCAAGTTAAGTGTAATAAACAACACAGTCTGGTACACCCTCCCCATAGCCCCACACCCATCCCACCCCGCTCAGCACCTACAGGAACAAGGTGCACACCGTACCCTTCCAAAACAAATCCGCACATTGTGCTTGTGTGGAGAAACTCTATAGAGCCTACGGCTCCCGTCGAACCCCTGATATAGAAAGTAAATTCAAAAAGCGCATCCCATCACAAAACAACTACTGTAGCAGCAGCACATGAACCAATAATGTGGATGAGAATAACTATAAACAAAAGTCACTTCAAAAATAACCTGCTGCATATGAAATATGGCCTGGAAAATTCCCACCCATTAGCCCAAACGGAAAATAAATGAAGCTCTGACGTTCATGTAAATACTGTACAACCCAAGTTAAATCCAAGACTGTGCCAAGGCCTTATAAACGAAAACAACAACTGCATGTCCAGACACTACTGTAGAAAAAATAAAATGAATGCCTGGAAAACTCCATCAGTCCATATATAACAAAAATAAAACCGCAGTGTTGATCATCCTACTTCAAAAGTCTTTTTGAACAAATATCGTCCTGTCAAAGTTCAGAGACGATGATTTATCCAGGGCTATATTACTCTCAACCCTCGGCTCTAGAGATGATGTTCTTCTTGACGTAGCTCATCACTTTGCTTGCATCCGTGAACTCCTTTTCTTCTCCGTTGAACGTGATGCGGAGACGGGCTGGGAACAGGATGCCGTACCGGACCCCCTGCCGGTTACGGAGCAGCTTCCTGACCTCATTAAATGCCGTCCTGGCCTTGGCGACACTCATAGTATAATCAGGAAAGATAGCAATTGCCTCACCATTGAGCCGGAGCAGGGCTCAGAAGCGTGCCCGGCTCAGCACCTCAACGCGGTCCTGGTAGCAGTGGAGTTTGGCTATGATGGCGCGTGGTTTCCCATCCTTCCTCTCGGGACCCGACTTCTGTGAGAGCGGTCCACAAGCACCTCTCTATCCATCTGCAGCGCTTCTCTTAGTAGCTTTGAGACCGATGTTGTAGAACTTGATCCAGTTGTTTCCACCACCCCAGGATCCTGATGTTACAGCTCCTCAGTCTTCCCTCCATGTCCTCACACTTATTTCGGAGTCCAGCCACCTCTGCTGCCAGGTCACTCACCGTAGTCTGTAAAACTGCCACCTCGTCCGCCCAGGTCGTTAGCCCACCTTCCACCTCTTTAATTGTAGCTTTCATCTGGTCAATTATGGAGTGAATTGCGGCCGTGTTGTTCTTTATTTCTACTTTCATCACTTGTAACTCATTCTTAAGAAAGTCGAAATCCTCAGCAAGTGTGCCTTTCAGCTCAGCTTTGATCGCTGCTCCAATGTCAGTCCTTGGTGAAAGAAGGATATCCGACTTCAGGGTTTCAACATCCATCTCTTGGCTGTTTGGCAGGGGCTTCGGGCCCGGGGAGACGGTGGAACTCGTGGACGAGGCGGTGTTGGGCCTAGTTTTAGTTAACTTGGCAAATTTATATTTACGCAGATTTGCCGCCATCTACACGCAGACATGTACGTTTAACTTAAAGAATGTGTAAGAAGCAGGTTTACCAGTATTTCGTTATGAAAAGTGCTTATTAAGTTAAAATAAAACAAAAGTTCGACAAGAGCTCAAACAAAACTCAACCTACTCCATTGCCTACAAAAATCTGATGACTGGTCCACTCATTCTCCATACTGAGTACTCTGCCATTACTGCTCGGCTCACACTCTAGGAGAACTGGTGCAACTGAACTTGCTTTCCTTTTCTTGTAGTTTTCTTTTCCTTTAATTGTTGGTACTGCACCCTCTTTCAATACGGGCTTATAGCCAGCGCTCCTCAACAGATCAGAGGTTTCATACGAGTCATCAGTAAAATGTGCCTGTGAACTTCTCGCAAAACGCGTCCAAATCTTTGCAGTTTGAACATTCTTGGGCCGTGAATGCAACGTGAATCCACCTTCTGTCGTGTTCCTGCACCCGCCAACAACACATCTACGTGGCATGGCGATAAATTAGCTCAAAATGGAGGATCGGAGTTGCAGTCAGCTCTGTGTTTTTAGTATAGTGAAAATGGCGATGAGCCCGATAGACTTCCTGCTGTGATGTCACAGATGTCAAGGTCATTCACTCAGACTGCTACCTATATGAATTATTTTAATCGTAAAAATTACTATATTAGATTTATTGTTAACGCTTAAAACTATTCCTGTGCCATTCTTGAGGTCTCAAGGCATTTATAAACAAAGTGAGACCATGGTTCTGCGTCTCTCCTTTAAAGTAGAAAAGGTTGAGAACCCCCTAGTGTAGCCAATTAGTGCGTGATTGCTCATATCCAGTGAACGTGGATAGAATATTTATTTACTGTTACTGTAACGAGCTTTTTTTATGGTATTAGAAGATATGCATATTTATTTCTTAATGTACTGATTGTCTTTAATTTTTTTTCCTGTTTTAATGTTGACACTTGTTGACCTTTATGCTCAGTGGGGTTTTTTTTTTAATAAACTTAAATCATTGATGATGGAAATATTAACACTGACTTATCTCTCTTTATCCGTCATCTTTATTGTTGGTAAACTGCCGTCTGTAGGACAAAGGTTTCAGTGCTCTCATTGCTCGAAGCGCTTTGCCACTGAGAGGCTGCTGAGAGATCACATGAGGAATCATGGTATGTTCCATGTCTTTGCTGTGCATTGAATTAGTGGCCCAAATAACTTTTTTTTTTTTTTTTTTTTTTTTTTTTTTTTAAACTTTAAAAAGTTAACTCCATAATTATTGGCACTCTTGGTAAATAGACAGATTTACTTAATCGATCCCAAGCCGGGAAATTTTGTTACAGCAGCAATTTATCAGACATGCAGAAAGAAAGACACTGTCCAACGTAAAATAGAATTAAAAAAAAATTTCCAAGAACAACCTGACGATACAATATACAGAGAAGAATGTAATGATAAAAATATATATATCTGTACATGTGAATGCGCATTAATAGTGCTAAAACAAGAATTATGTTTAATTGGAAAAATGTGTTTGTGGTTAATTAGGTTCAACTCACAGTGACGGTCACTTCAGTAAATTTATTCTAACAAAATAAACCCTCATGATTTTTAACGAAACTGTGTCTCGCAGTTATTGGCACCCCTGCGTTTAGAAATGGTAAATAAGGTGCACGACCTCATTTATGCCTCAAGGGAAACAGGACAGTAGAGTTGTTGGGGACTGAGCGCATGTTTAAAATGATCACTGAAGGGTGCCAATAATTCTAGAGGACAGCGTACTTTTTGTGTGTTTTAAAGCCATCCTTTACATTATTAAACGTTATTAGTCAAGATTAGCATGATTAAACGTCTTTAGGAATTGGTATACACACTTGTTTTATACATCAGGCATAGCTTATGGGACGTGTTCTGTGTCTGAACAGTAAACCATTATAAGTGTCCGCTGTGTGACATGACCTGCCCCTCACCATCCTCTCTGAGGAACCACATCAAATTTCGCCACAGCAACGAGAAACCCTACAGCTGCGACTACTGCGAGTACAGGTAACAAAATGACGTGTGTGCGCGCTTTGTTCACAAGGAAAGCATGCTTTCAGTAACACAGTGGGTTAGGGTTGTACTGGTTAAAGAAAATGCTTGGTGGTTTGAATACGGGTGTATCTTTTGGCAGGGCTTCGTACCGAAGACTGTGATATTCGATAAGTATAGGAATCTTTATGGCACAAGTCCTCAAGCAGCTTACAGTTCTTGTGTGTTCTGGGCATTCTGGGTAATCTTTCAAAAAGTAAGCATGGCATCGAAAGTGATGCAGGACAATAGTTAATCATGTCACAGTATAGACTCAGCAGTGTGTTTTTGAATGTATTATAAGGTATAATCCAGTTTTTTATTATTATTATTATTATACCCCCGCTCCAAAGGGGGAGGGATACTGGTTTACCTCTGTCCATCCGTCCGAAACGCCCTTTTTCTCAGCAGCCACAAATCATAACCACTTGGTACCGAGCTTCAGCTTGGGATTCTATACCGTGTATACCGGTTTTTTCAGGTCTGTCCCACATCAACTTCCTGTTTACCGACAATGTATTTACGAAACATATAGGGTGGATTTTTGACGCTACAGGGAGTGCAGAATTATTAGGCAAGTTGTATTTTTGAGGATTAGTTTTATTATTGAAAAACAACTATGTTCTTGATGAACCCAAAAGACTCATAAATATCAAAGCTGAGTATTTTTGGAAGTTGGAGTAGGGCTTTCTTAGTTTTAGCTATCTTAGGAGGATATCTGTGTGTGCAGGTGACTGTAACTGTGCATAATTATTAGGCAACTTAACAAAAAACAAACATATACCCATTTCACTCATTTATTTTCACCAGGGAAACCAATATAACAACTCAACATTCACTAATATACATTGCTGGCATTCAAAAACAAACAAAAAAACAAATCAGTGACTAATATAGCCGCCTTTCTTTACAAGGACACTCAAAAGCCTGCCATCCATGGATTCGGTCAGTGTTTTGATCTGTTTGCGATCAACATTGCGTGCAGCAGCAACCACAGCCTCCCAGACACTGTTCAGAGATGTGTACTGTTTCCCCTCCTTGTAGATCTCACATTTGATGAGGGACCACAGGTTTTCTATGGGGTTCAGATCAGGTGAACAAGGAGGCCACGTCATTAATCTTTCTTCCTTTAGACCCTTTCTGGCCAGCCATGCTATGGAGTACTTGGATGCGTGTGATGGAGCATTGTCCTGCATGAAAATCATGTTTTTCTTGAAGGATGCTGACTTCTTCCTGTACCACTGCTTGAAGAAGGTGTCTTCCAAAAACTGACAATAGGACTGGGAGTTGAGCTTGACGCCATCCTCAACCCGAAAAGGTCCCACAAGCTCATCTTTGATGATACCAGCCCATACCAGTACCCCACCTCCACCTTGCTGGCGTCTGAGTCGGACTGGAGCTCTCTGCCCTTTGCTGATCCAGCCACGAGCCCATCCATCTGGCCCATCAAGACTCACTCTCATTTCATCTGTCCATAAGACCTTAGAAAAATCAGTCTTGTGATACTTCTTGGCCCAGTCTTGACGTTTCATCTTGTGTGTCTTGTTCAGTGGTGGTCGTTTTTCAGCCTTTGTTACCTTGGCCGTGTCCCTGAGTATTGCACACCTTGTGCTTTTTGACACTCCAGTGATGTTGCAGCTCTGAAATATGGCAAAACTGGTGGTGAGTGGCATCTTGGCAGCTTCACGCTTGACTTTCCTCAGTTCACGGGCAGTTAGTTTGCGCCTTTTTTTTTTCAACGCGCTTCTTGCGACCCTGTTGACTATTTTGAATGAAGCGCTTGATTGTTCGATGGTCACGCTTCAAAAGCTGGGCAATTTTAAGAGTGCTCCATCCCTTTGCAATATGTGTCACTATTTTTGACTTTTCTGAGTCCGTCAAATCCCTCTTCTGACCCATTTTGCCAAAGGAAAGGAAGTTGCCTAATAATTTTGCACACCTGATATAGGGTGTTGATGTCATTAGACCACACCCCTTTTCATTACAGAGATGCACATCACTTGGTATGCTTAATTGGTAGGAGGCTTTCAAGCCTATGCAGCTTGGAGTAGGCCAACATGCATAGAGAGGGTAATGTGGTCAACATACTCATTTGCCTAATAATTCTGCACTCCCTGTATTTCAAGAAGCAAAATGCTGTTTGAAAATGACAGTTTACCAGGATGCTATTTGAAACCCCTGGGGAGAGACGCCGCTCTTTACTTACTCGTTTCAGGGTTAATTATTTGTCGAGGTCAACATTCATAATAAGTTTCCTACTCCTTTGATCGCTTGCATTCCGATACAAGCGAGAGCGGCGGGGGGATGCGTACAGTGGTGCTTGAAAGTTTGTGAACCCTTTAGAAATTTTTCTATTTCTGCATAAATATGACCTAAAACATGATCAGATTTTCACACAGGTCCTAAAAGTAGATAAAGAGAACCCAGTTAAACAAATGAGACAAAAATATTATACTTGGTCATTTATTTATTGAGGAAAATGATCCAGTATTACTTATCTGTGAGTGGCAAAAGTATGTGAACCTTTGCTTTCAGTATCTGGTGTGACCCCCTTGTGCAGCAATAACTGCAACTAAATGTTTCTGGTAACTGTTGATCAGTCCTGCACACCGGCTTGGAGGAATTTTAGCCCATTCCTCCGTACAGAACAGCTTCAGCTCTGGGATGTTGGTGGGTTTCCTCACATGAACTGCTCGCTTCAGGTCCTTCCACAACATTTTGATTGGATTAAGGTCAGGACTTTGACTTGGCCATTCCAAAACATTAACTTTATTCTTCTTTAACCATTCTTTGGTAGAACGACTTGTGTGCTTAGGGTCGTTGTCTTGCTGCATGACCCACCTTCTCTTGAGATTCAGTTCATGGACAGATGTCCTGACATTTTCCTTTAGAATTCGCTGGTATAATTCAGAATTCATTGTTCCATCAATGATGGCAAGCCGTCCTGGCCCAGATGCAGCAAAACAGGCCCAGACCATGATACTACCACCACCATGTTTCACAGATAGGATAAGGTTCTTATGCTGGAATGCAGTGTTTTCCTTTCTCCAAACATAATGCTTCTCATTTAAACCAAAAAATTCTATTTTGGTCTCATCCGTCCACAAAAATTGTTCCAATAGCCTTCTGGCTTGTCCACATGATCTTTAGCAAACTGCAGACTAGCAGTAATGTTCTTTTTGGAGAGCAGTGGCTTTCTCCTTGCAACCCTGCCATGCACACCATTGTTGTTCAGTGTTCTCCTGATGGTGGACTCATGAACATTTAACTTTAGCCAATGTGAGAGAGGCCTTCAGTTGCTTAGAAGTTACCCTGGGGTCCTTTGTGACCTCACCGACTATTACACGCCTTGCTCTTGGAGTGATCTTTGTTGGTCAACCACTCCTGGGGAGGGTAACAATGGTCTTGAATTTCCTCCATTTGTACACAATCTGTCTGACTGTGGATTGGTGGAGTCCAAACTCTTTAGAGATGGTTTTATAACCTTTTCCAGCCTGATGAGCATCAGCAACGCTTTTTCTGAGGTCCTCAGAAATCTCCTTGGTTCGTGCCATGATACACTTCCACAAACATGTGTTGTGAAGATCAGACTTTGATAGATCCCTGTTCTTTAAATAAAACAGGGTGCCCGCTCACACCTGATTGTCATCCCATGGATTGAAAACCCCTGACTCTAATTTCACCTTCAAATTAACTGCTAATCCTAGAGGTTCACATACTTTTGCCACTCACAGATATGTAATATTGGATCATTTTCCTCAGTAAATAAATGACCAAGTATAATATTTTTGTCTCATTTGTTTAACTGGGTTCTCTTTATCTACTTTTAGGACTTGTGTGAAAATCTAATGATGTTTTAGGTCATATTTATGCAGAAATATAAAAAATTCTAAAGGGTTCACAAACTTTCAAGCACCACTGTAAGTGAGCAGTCGCTCACAGTTGATCTCGTTGTCTTAGTAAGACACACTTCCTGTGTCCGAAATTGCTCACTATATAGCGAGGACGCCCTTTTGTAGTGCTGTCCGAAATGATACCGAGGATTATTTACACCCTATAGAGTGCATTCAAAGTATCCCACAATGCATCACGAAAAGTAGTGTACAACCGATGGTCACTAACCAAAGCAATATATCCCATCATGCATTGCAGTCGTGCTGAAAGAAATCTAATTAAAAGTCTCAAATTTGATTTAATAAAAGGCAGCGGCAAAGAAGAAAGTATTCAGCCTTGATTTAAAAGAACTGAAAGATGCAGGCACTTTGTGTTTATTAATGTTGGAAATACGCTCTGATATGTACTTATCACAAAAATACATGCATGTATTTATTACTTTGAAAACCCACCAGCTGCCTGATCTGGCACGTTTTAATTGTGCGACAGTAATGACGTAAATACCAGCGCGACGGACTAGTGTCCGAAAGCGTTTTTTCATTTTACCAATGAGCTCTCTATGTAGTCCTCTATATAGTAATTCCCTATATAGGGAGTAGTGAACGAGTGAGCGATTTCGGACACAGGGACTGTAATGCAAAAAAGTACGTGAAGGCCTGACCACGAGGAGTCCATTTGGTCAAAAAATGAGCATTTGGTTTATTGGATATTCTATATGTACAATTAATTATCTTTAAAATAAGAGGTCATTTGTTAGTGAATGCAGCCAATCCAGAGAAATTAGCAAAAAGGTTTGATATGATCATCTTAACAGAAAATCAAGTTTGGAGAAAATCAGCTGTAAACTTTTGATATGCAAATTGAAATTAATGCATAGCACACACTTATTTGACCTCCAAAATCATATTTATTGGTTGGTTTAGAGTACAATATTTTGGTAACAGATACATTACAGATTAAGGCATTATTATTTATGGCAAATTTACAAAGCGATACATTTGGTCGTTTGAAATGAGAGCATGTCAAAAAAAATCACAGTATCTCAGAATGATCATTTGCTACACTGGAATCATTTTGTGGTGGCGCGTCCCGTATGGAGTTACTCCCCCAGTCCCTTCGCCCCCTTCTTGGCTATAACAGCCTTCAGTCTGTTTTGAAGTGATTTTATAGTCTGTCTATTGGAATTTGTGCCCTTTTAGTCAAGAGTCAAAAAAGTCAGCCACCGATATTGAGCAAGGAGACCTGGCTCTCAGTCGACGTTCCGGTTCATCCCAAAGATGTTCTGTGCAGGTCTCCTGGAGGTTTTCCATGTCAAACTATGTCTTTAAGGACCTCGCTTGGTGCACAGGGGCACAGTCCTGTTGAAACAAAAAGCCCCATCTCCAAAATATTGGCATTTTATGGAAGCATAAAACTATCTAAAATGAAAGAAAGAGAGCTTTGTCACATGCACACTTCAAGCACAGTGAGATTCATCCTCTGCATTTAACTCATCTGAAGCAGTGAACACACGCGCATGCGCGCACCCAGAGCAGTGGGCAGCCATACTACAGCACCCAGGGAGCAGTCAGGGGTTAAGTACCTTGCCCAAGGGCACCTCAGCCCAAGGCCACCCCACGTTAACCAAACTGCATGCCTTTGGACTGTGGGGGGGGGGAACCGGAGCACCTGGAGGAAACCCATGCAGACATGGGGAGAACATGCAAAGTCCACACACAAAGGCCACCGCTGGGCTCAAACCCAGACCCTTCTTGCTGTGAGGCAACAGTGCTAACCACTTACACTGTCTCTGCATGCTGTAGCATTAACATCCCCCTTGACTGGATCTAAAGGGCCTCGCCCCAACCTGGAAAAACCACCCCAGACCATTATCCTTGCTCCACCAAACTTTACTGGCATTAGTATTCTCCTGGCAGCTGCCAAAGCTAAATTTGTCTGTCAGGCTGCCGGATAGTGAAGCATAATTCAGACTCCAGGGACCACTTTTCCACTGGTTCAGTGGAATGCGGCATGCTTTACACCACTCCAGCTGAGTATACATCTGCTCAGCCATGGAAACCCATTTCTTGAAGCTCCCTACGCCCAGTTTTTATGCCTCTGCCACCATAAGGTGCAGGAGGCATCATGTTTTCGGGTTGTCCATCTGTCCGTGCGTGCATCCATCCCGAAACCTTGTGAATACGATATCTCAAAGGCTAATGAAAGGAATTTCACCAGACTTTCACCATTTGTGCGCTTTGGAACAAACATGAACTGATTAGATTTTGAGATCAAAAGGTCTAAGGTCAAGGTCACTGTGAAGTCAAATGTCTGTCCGAAAACCTTGTGAACACAATATCTCCAAGGCTAATACAGGTAATTTCACCAGGTCAAGATTACTGTGAGGTCAAATGTCCATCCCCAACTCACAACTTAATAAGGCGTGTAGTCTACCGGGCGGAGGCATCCCCATCAGCGCCGTTGGCATCGAGTTCTATCTAAATGTACTGATGTTGCTTGCAGAGGCAGTCTGGAATTCTGTAGTGAGCGATGAAATAGAGCATAGATGTTTTTATGAGCGCCAAGTTTATTTGTATAGCGCTTTTAACAATAAACATTGTCGCAAAGCAGCTTTACAGAATTTGAACAACTTTAAAATATGAGCTAATTTTATCCCTAATCTATCCCCAATGAGCAAGGCTGTGACGACGGTGGCGAGGAAAAACTCCCTCAGACGACATGAGGAAGAAACCTCGAGAGGAACCAGACTCAAAAGGGAACCCATCCCCATCTGGGCAACATGACTATAACATTAATAGTCCTAACATAAAGTCAGCTTTGTTGATGCTATAAACCCCCCCACCGACGGAAACCCGAGCGCAAAACCGTTCACCACAACCATAGTCCCAAAGTCAGCAAGTCAACTGCAGTCCCCAGCCACAAAAGCACCACTGCAAGAGTCCAGAGCGTCCTCCAGGCACGACCCCCAACCGTCCACATCGGGCCGTCCTCCACAGGAGCGATGCGATGAGACTCCAACCAGATACAGGGCACCAGGATGGATCAGGCAGGTCCGAGGAGCAGAAGAGGTCAGCATCTCGATCCCAAGACCGACATGTAACTCAGAGGGACAGATTTGGGGGGGGCTTCAGCACTCGGCAGCCTTGCTCTGTGAGTTTGTGCGCCTGCTGCTTCCTAGCTGACCTGTTGTTGCTCCTAGATGCAGATAATAGCACTAAAGGTTGACCAAGGTCAGGCCTAGCAGGGCAAGAATGTTCATGAACTGACTTGTGGCAAAGTTGGCATCCTAGAACAGTGCCACATTTCCATTCTTTACGACCCAGTCTACTACCAGGGTTTGTCTACGGAGATCGCATGGCATGTTGCTTGATTTTAGGGACCATGTAGCAAAGTGTGTGGCTGAATCACCTGGACTCAATAATTTAGTAGCGGTGTCCGTATACCAGAGGTGGACCAAGTACCCAACTTCATTACTTAAGTGAAAGTACAGATCCCACTGGTCAAATGTTACTCTGATACAAGTGAAAGTTGTCCAGTCAAATTTTTACTTAACTTAAAGTACTGAAGCACTTGCTTTTAAAAATACTTGAGTATTAAAAGTACATTTTCTGTCAACGCATCGTTGTATTATTGCCACAACGCTTACAAAACCTAATGCCGTTACCAAAGGGACACGTGAATTCATGAAATGAACGCATGCTGTGCCATCATGGTGGTTTAATGTTAAGCTAGCTAGTCAGTGAAACTCCACCTGACATGCTAGCAAACTCTTTTCAAAATCATATTGGGTAGCTAACGCTACTAGAAAAGAGATTTCTACATTCTGTTTATTTGGTAAGATTATGCTGAAACGTATTTCTGAAAGGATTTCAGATAAGTTAACGTTATTCATGTTAGCGTAACTCCGTTTTTTATAATAATAATAATAAGTTAAATTTATATAGCGCCTTTCAAAAAACCCAAGGACGTTTTACAATTATAGACAAAGAAAGAAAAAAAAATACATAAATATAATAAAAATAAATAAATAAAAAATAAAAAGTCCACCAAGTAGGGGTCAGGATGTAATTCCAGTGGTGTAGCAGCCACAGTCCCACCAAAAGGCGCACGAAAACAAGTCCAACATCTCCAGCACCGCCGCCGTGACGCCGTCAGCAACACCGCTCGAACACCACGCCATGGATCCACAAAGCGAGCAGAGAAGCTCCGCCACACAGAGCGCTGGTGTGTCCCAAACCGCCTGCACAGCTGCCGCGACACCACCGAGCAACATTGCTCGGAACATCACACCAACACGGATGTGAAATCTCCGCGTTTCCGCGGAAATCCGCGTTTTTCAAATTGCCTTTCCGCGTAAAAAAATCGTTTTCCGCGTTTTCTAAAATTTAAAAAAAAAAAAAATATATATATATATATATATATATATATATATATATATATATATATTCGGTAAAGTCTGGCGCGAAACTTTTCCGGATTTTACTAAGCGGAAGTGACGAAAGCTCCTTACAGCGATCTGATCATTATCGCTGTGTGGAGAGGAGTCGCTATTGTACATGCACTGCTACGAGCAGACCTGCCAACCTTTACGCATTTTGCGTAGCAGATACGCATTTAGACATCAAACTACGCTGCTACGATTTAACACTTCAAAATACGCAAAAAGCCATTGATGGCTTTGAGTTCAAAGTAGAGCCCTGCACTCCCGCGGGACCCAACGCAAAGCAGTGCGGCGCGGGGCAAATTTTGAAAGCTCATTTCGGGCGGGCGGGAGAGGTGATAAGCTGCAGTCCCGCTAACTAAAAACGTGTTTAAAATAAAATTTATAAATTATTAATTTATGTCTATCATATATAATTTGTGCTGGATATTTTATTTGGCATTAATAAAAACATTTTAAGATGCCTAAATTTGCGGATGTGGTCTAATCTCGCGTACGTTTCCGATTCCTTTCCGCTCTTCCGTGTTTGAGATCTCCGATCGTGGCAGAAGAGCAGAGCTCCTCTAGTGAAGCTCACAGTGCTTCAGAAGTGCTGCTTTAAAAAGAAAGTGGGAGTGCGAGTGCGCAAAGTGAGAGCTGTCAATCAAAGTGAGAGCTGTCAATCATGAGCGCATGCAGCGCTCAACTTGGAATGTGTCAGCAGAATGTCAGAGTCTAAACAATGAACTTACAATAAACCTAACAATGCCACCTATAAATACACAACATGTAGATCTACATAACGTTATCTGTGCCATCTCACAGCAGTTTGCTTAGCTATTTTTAATCAGGGCAAATAGCCTTATAGCCAAAACTAGTATATGATGCTTTAATTTATGGAGATGCCTTTTGTTTACACGTGATTTCCAAATGAGGGGTATTGCAATTTTATATTAGTCTAAATGAACATCTACACCAAGTTGCAAGCATCAGGGGAAGATTATGGACGCACCAAATTTGGCTTAACGGTCATTTAATGGTGAAATGCCGCTCGCACTGTCAGCCAACTTCGGGTTGTTTCTCTGAATTCCGACAATAAACGAGACCATCCGAACACATCTGAAAACATCGTGGTTTGAACTGTGTTGGTTCAAATCAACTTGGTTCAGACCAAGTTGGTACTACAGCTTTGGGAAACAGTCGTTTTTTGGATGTTAGTTAGTTCAAACTTGCATCGTACCATATTGGTTTAATGCTAACTTGGTTGGTTGTTTGGGAAACGCAGCCCTGAACGTGAGCTGTAGATATTTATGCTCAAATCCACTCAAAGTAGGGGGCGGGGCACCATCACGCTGTGTCTTTAAATTATATTCATTTCTTATAGGCCTACTTGTATTTCCTAGAATGTAAATGTGAGGAGTGACCTATAAGCTATGTACAATATTCTTAATATCCACTGTAGATTTTGGTAGGCGTGTTGGGTATCTCTGTAAAGCCTCAGCTGCGCATGCCGCCTGGTAACGCGCACCCTCGCTCCGTGCGCTAGGTGAAGGATCGGTCAGTGGGGAGCTCAGCTAAGCTCAGCATGTTTAATTCCCCAAGCCAATGACAAGAACTTTCGTGAGAAATAACGAACGTCTGCATCATGCGGGATTTGGGAGCGGGACAAAATATGGCAGGTGGGAGCGGGACTGAAAATCATCATTCTTTGCGGGAGCGGGACTGAAAATTCTGTCCAGCGCAGACCTCTACAAAGATCTTTAATATTCCGGTTCAACTGTCTGTGCATTCGCGCACTAGGCAACTCGTCTATGGGTGTAACCGCATTGACCAGCAACCTGTAGAGAAAAGAAGACTTCGACCAATCACAGCGCTAGTTTTAAACTCTTCAAATAGGCCTAGGCTATGAGGCGAAGCGGAGAGCCGAGGAGCCGTCAAAACGAAAGTAACGACATTGATTTTCATCCCTCTCGGTCGATCTTCATACTGTGACTGGTTTTACAAGGGAGGACGGTGCTAAACACCGTTTTGAAGGTAAATGGGCAGGGCAAGGGTATTGTGAATAAAGCAAGGACAACCCACAGTGTTCCGCCTTATCTGAAGGAAATATTTGTTCCAGCTTGTTTTGATATTTGACCCAGGCTTCTCAATCCAAAAAATATTGCATAGCCTAAAGTGAAAATGTAGTAGCCTACTGACGTTTCCATCCAGTCGACCGATAGACGCGTTAAAATCTTCTGAACTAGGCTACTCGTGCATGTGAGATTCAATGAGCAGCGCACGAAGTGTTTTCACGTAAGTGCGTGTAGTGGATGATGTGTGTTTTGTGTATGTGCGTGCCTTGCAGTTAATAATACACATGACGTCAGATGAGGATACTGACAGAGAGAGGTTAGCAAATCTAAAAAGAAGCGAGTCTATGCCCCTCAGAAGTTCCTAACGAAGTATCAAGATCAATGGCCATGCCTCCGCCCCCTAAACTGCCTAATCATGCGTTTTGCACAGTGTGCAATTATGATTTTGACATTAGCCATCAAGGAAATACAGGTAATAATATTGCTAACATAGAAATGCTTGCATTTATATACATAGGCCATTATTTTTTTCCAAATTAGGCCAGGTCAGTGAATATTATAAAGGCTATGTTATTGGATAGGCCAGAGTAGCCTATAATTTATTTTCAGTAAGTTTTTCTGTAAGTGTGGTTATCAGTTTGCATTTACTAAATATTAATATTGAAAAAAATATATTTATATAGGTACTCTGGAATATTCACTTTCGATGTTTAGTGTAGCGAGGAGCAACAGAATCTCTTTTATGGTCAAAACTAAATTTATGAAAAAAGGATTGTGTGTGTGTGTGTGTTTTGCAGACTGCCGGCGTCTGTTTTAAAAGACATAGGCTATAGCCCTTTGGTTTTTCTGTTATCTATACAATATAATGCTAAATGTCAAAAGGGACATAGCATGCTATTTGGGATTCTTTGTTGTTTATAATTCCCAATGTATTTAAGACATAATATGCCAAAGGCAGTACATTTATCCCTTATCTTTAAGTTTAAGGTCTGTATAAAGGACATATTTTTGGGGCACAGTTGCCTTGTGCCAAATGTCTTGGTGAAAGCATTGGAAATATATTCATGCCTTTTCATTAAGAGTTCTTGTTTTCTTCATAGTCTGCTTGTATGTTGAATAACTAGATATGGTGGTGAGTGGGAACTCTGTGCTTAGTAATACATTGTTCACATGCTCCCTCATTACAATCAATACTGATCAGCAAATGTGCCTGACCTCACGCCGTGCTGCGCTGCACCGCCACGATAAGTTGCTACTCAAAATTTTTTTCCAAGGTTGGCAGGTATGTACGAGTATGAATGAAAATGGCGGCGTTGTCTGTGAAGTCCGATGTCATGAAAATAGATTCTGGCATTGAAAATAAGTGGCGTTGGGACTGGTTAGAGCGCAAAGCTCCCGATGGAAGTGTTTTTAGTTTGGTTTTTGAAAAACTCAACAAGAAAGGAATCGCACGTTGCAAATTGTGTTGCTGTGAACTGAACTACGGACGGCGTGGATTTGTGACTCTCAGTGGACACGTGAAAAGCGAAAAACACAGGAGTCGAGTTGAGATTCAGAAGACTAACTATGCATTGCCAGGTAGGCATCAATAATAATAATAATAATAATAATAATAATGTTTTATCCTACGTATTAAAAACATTACCTTCACTGTTACTTTTTGAATGAAATTTTTAGTTCTCTGAAAATAATGTGATAATTCCAATCTAATTTATCACTAGCACATTTAATATTTACAGATACATTTGAACAATGATTAGGTTTAATCTGAAATTATATTGCAAGTATAAACTTCACAGAAAGTGTGGAATTTTATTTAGCCATTAATTTTTCAGGTGTTAGGTCTGATTGAAGAGAGTAAGTACATGTACTATGAACTGGTGGCAGGGTTTAAATTTTATTGCTAGTTATGTAAGGCCACATAAAATTATATTCTTGTTCCTCATAGTCATTACAGCCCGAACCAAAAAAAATTGACCCACCATAAACATTTTTTTTTTTTACACTGGTAATTTAGCATCATGCCTCTGAAACCAGAGTCTGCTCCAACCATTCCAATTTTTCGTGTTTTATCCCCCACATAGCAGAAAAATAAAACAAAATAAAAATAAAATAAGCCCGTCCTACCCATTTTGAGGAAAAATAGTGATGAGAAACAAGAAATTATTTTCATATGGCCTAACATGACATTTGTAGTGGTGGTAGTTTGGTATCAATGGGAACATTTTTCAGACTTAAGGCCAGACACGGCACCCCAAACCTGAAACATGACACTTTTTTCTCATTTTCAAAATTTTTTTGTAAAGTTCTGAAACATGTATCACTAAAGCACCATGAAATTTGACCAAAACATTTTTTAAACTGAAATGTGCTAATTTAGAAATTTTACATTTTATGTGCTTAAAGTGTCACCATTTTAAGTCCTTTTTACAAAAATTTTCGTGGGGGAGACCCCCCAGACCCCCACCAATGGGAGGGCATACCCTCCCCATGACAACTTCGTTGTCGTGACGACCCCTTCGGGGTCGTCTGTTGAGCCTAAAAATTTTCCTCTTTTTTAAAAATTTGTCACTCATCCCTGCACCAAGCGTTAAAGCGCAGAGCGCTGGACAACCACGATGTAAAATGAGCAACGAGCTCACTGCAGTCCACAGCTGGGAGCGCAGGCATCACCCACAGCGAACCAAGGCCTGGAGGGAACCGACGCCCAAAACTAGGTCCGGAGCTACACCACAACCGGCAGACAAAACACTCAAACATCAAACTACACAAACGCACAGAAAAAAAAAATAGAAAAAGAAATAAAATAAAAAAGCTCTGGTGAGAAGCAGCAGCCAGAACGCGCACGACGTACTCTCAACCGGAAACGGAAACAAGGGGAAAAAAAATCACAATGCATGCTAACTAACAGTGTCCAAGTTAACTAGCGGTGTCTAAACGTTAGCCGTGGACAAGGCGACGGCCACTTGGCGGGCAAATCCATAGAAAGTCATTTAACTAACCAGACTGTACAGGTATTGCAGCGTTATCGCTAGCTCTGAAAGCACAGACAACTTCATTGTTTCCCTTGGAATAAAACATTTATATCCCTCAGTATGCTCCTGCAGGTCGGACAGCAAGTTTTTGTAGGCCGTGATGTGGTTCGTTTTCGGCAAATGTTTAAAATGAATCTTTAATCCTTTCAGAAAACTGAAACATGGGTTCATGGGCCATGAGTGTGTGCGTTCCCCAGAAGAACCGCCTCCTTCCATTCTGCCATCAACTGATCGTGTTCAAATAATGCTGCTGAGAAATCATTGATCTTGATTTTATACAGTCTGTGGATGTGACGTGACCCTCGTGATTACTGATGGTCTGTTTCAGTGTCACCTGCGAAAAAACCCAGTCACGTTTTAGAAAAGAAAAAACATCCACTTCTAAAGCTGCTTCATTATAACGAGGACCTTGATGATAGGCCTGTCGCGATATTTGATATACCGACTTATCGTACGGTAAATGAAAATGAACTCGGTAATTTTTTACAGCGATTGTCATTTACACGCTGTACATCTGCATAGGGAAGTCGCCAGAGTATTAGCTTGACCCATTGCCTGAATAAAACACCGCACTGTTTTCTGTCGTCTCATGCGGCTCTCTGTCAGAGGCAGGGCCTCCCAGCATGCAACAGTTATCCAGCCAGGGGATCCACTGAATGGGGAAAAGACACCACCACGTTGCTCTGTTGTACAGACTATAGGTGTAGAATTGGGTATGGGCGTGTCCCTACCAATAGTTCTGATTGAAGAAAAAAAAAATCACACTCTGTGCGCGGTACACAAACGGTTACTGTAGGTTTCCACTGGACGAAACCATGCAAAATTCGCTCATGAATATTCGCTCTAGGGGCGTGGTCACGAAAACGCCAAGCATGTTCGGCTACCATGTCAATTAGCAAGTGCGGTTGCAGTGCAGTGACCGGCTGCTAGCTAGCAAACTGTCCTTGAGGAATGAGATTAGCTCGTGAAATGAATCAGTTAACAACAGTTTGTATTTAATGTGTAAAAACGACAACATATGATTATGACTGTTTGTGTGGCATGTAAATAACAATCCGACTTGATACCGACAACTGGTGTTCGTTAAGGTCACAAAGATATTATTAAATCATATCAAATTGTGCTAATATTGCACCGAGTCTTGCTTGTGAAGTGCCTGCAAACTTTAGCAGCCCGCTAATTTGAAGTTCATCAGTTGAGACCTGCAGAGCCCTTACTTACTTACTTAGAAACTTTAATGTCCTTAAAAAGGCAATTTGTCTTACAGCACAACACAAGACGAGACACCAGCCACCATCATATCAAACATCCCAACACAAACACAACAAAAACACACCACGTCCATTGCACCAGCTAAAAAAAAAAAAAAGTAATAAATAAAATAACTTGTACAATAAAAGATGTGACCGTTATCTTGTAATATTAGGTGCGTATTTCCCACATCTTATTCAATTGTGTAATTGCCATAGGAATGAATGAATTCTTTGCTCTGTTAGTTCTGATGTTGGGGTATCTATATCTGCGACCAGAAGGAAGTGTCTGGAACTTCACTGAGAGTGGGTGGGTAATGTCAGTACAAATTTTGTCTGCTTTCTGGGTCAGCCTGGACAGGTAGACATGATAAAGATCAGTCTGCTGACACCCAATTATTTTCCCACTTGTTTGAACAATTTTTCCCAGCTTACTTTTATGTGTCACCTTAGAACAGACCTGGGCGTTTTACGGCCCGCGGGCCGCATCCGGCCCTTTGGTTCATTCTGACCGGCCCGCGTAAGATTAATTAGAAATTACAAAATACAACCCCGATTCCAAAAAAGTTGGGACAAAGTACAAATTGTAAATAAAAACGGAATGCAATAATATACAAATCTCAAAAATTGATATTGTATTCACAATAGAACATAGACAACATATCAAATGTCGAAAGTGAGATATTTTGAAATTTCATGCCAAATATTGGCTCATTTGAAATTTCATGACAGCAACACATCTCAAAAAAGTTGGGACAGGGGCAATAAGAGGCTGGAAAAGTTAAAGGTACAAAAAAGGAACAGCTGGAGGACCAAATTGCAACTCATTAGGTCAATTGGCAATAGGTCATTAACATGACTGGGTATAAAAAGAGCATCTTGGAGTGGCAGCGGCTCTCAGAAGTAAAGATGGGAAGAGGATCACCAATCCCCCTAATTCTGCGCCGACAAATAGTGGAGCAATATCAGAAAGGAGTTCGACAGTGTAAAATTGCAAAGAGTTTGAACATATCATCTACAGTGCATAATATCATCAAAAGATTCAGAGAATCTGGAAGAATCTCTGTGTGTAAGGGTCAAGGCCGGAAAACCATACTGGGTGCCCGTGATCTTCGGGCCCTTAGACGGCACTGCATCACATACAGGCATGCTTCTGTATTGGAAATCACAAAATGGGCTCAGGAATATTTCCAGAGAACATTACCTGTGAACACAATTCACCGTGCCATCCGCCGTTGCCAGCTAAAACTCTATAGTTCAAAGAAGAAGCCGTATCTAAACATGATCCAGAAGCGCAGATGTCTTCTCTGGGCTAAGGCTCATTTAAAATGGACTGTGGCAAAGTGGAAAACTGTTCTGTGGTCAGACGAATCAAAATTTGAAGTTCTTTATGGAAATCAGGGACGCCGTGTCATTCGGACTAAAGGGGAGAAGGACGACCCAAGTTGTTATCAGCGCTCAGTTCAGAAGCCTGCATCTCTGATGGTATGGGGTTGTATTAGTGCATGTGGCATGGGCAGCTTACACATCTGGAAAGACACCATCAATGCTGAGAGGTATATCCAGGTTCTAGAGCAACATATGCTCCCATCCAGACGACGTCTCTTTCAGGGAAGACCTTGCATTTTCCAACATGACAATGCCAAACCACATACTGCATCAATTACAGCATCATGGCTGCGTAGAAGAAGGGTCCGGGTACTGAACTGGCCAGCCTGCAGTCCAGATCTTTCACCCATAGAAAACATTTGGCGCATCATAAAACGGAAGATACGACAAAAAAGAACTAAGACAGTTGAGCAACTAGAATCCTACATTAGACAAGAATGGGTTAACATTCCTATCCCTAAACTTGAGCAACTTGTCTCCTCAGTCCCCAGACGTTTACAGACTGTTGTAAAGAGAAAAGGGGATGTCTCACAGTGGTAAACATGGCCTTGTCCCAACTTTTTTGAGATGTGGTGTTGTCATGAAATTTAAAATCACCTAATTTTTCTCTTTAAATGATACATTTTCTCAGTTTAAACATTTGATATGTCATCTATGTTCTATTCTGAATAAAATATGGAATTTTGAAACTTCCACATCATTGCATTCCGTTTTTATTTACAATTTGTACTTTGTCCCAACTTTTTTGGAATCGGGGTTGTGAATGTATTTTCTAATTTTACCTCATGCATGGACTGAATGTGCATTGCTTTTATTTTGAAGTTGTGTTCGACAAAAACGCAATGCGCGCGACATGAACATGACATGAAATCCCACGAAACCTAATCCCGCGATAACTACTTCCGTAATTTGTCCAGACCAACCACAAACTTGTACGTCATCCTTCAAACGGTCCAGCCAATCACATAGTGTGACGTCACCAGCAGGCGCCGGAGCCCGAGCCGATCTGTAGATCTGATACCTACACCGAATCAACTGATCATCTGTCAGCTGTGCTTCGCATCTCCATCTCAGACACTCAACCCGACTCTGATGCACTCAAAGACCAACAGAGACTAGATTTCTCTCACTGAACAAATAAAAAACTGAAAAACACCAAATGAGGTGATTAGACTACAAATGTGGGCATCATTATTATAATATGATGTATCTTGCTTGATATTTGGAGTAGAAAGACAATATTGTGATGTCTTTATTGTGTTTTGGGGTGAATGTGACTGAAAAAAAATGGTACAAACGTTCACATTTTGTTAACCATTGTTTTGGGAAATTTGATTGAATAAATGACTTTTCTTTTTTTTTTTAAGGCAACCTTGTTTCTTCCATACTCTTACCAGTCTTAGCAGCTTGTAAAAATGTTATTTATTGCTTTATATAAAGAAATACAATTAATATTATCCAGAATTTAGTTCAGCCTTTTGGTCCGGCCCTCCACGAAATTTTCTGTTTCTCATGTGGCCCCATGGAAAAAATAATTGCCCACCCCTGCCTTAGAATGTCCATACCAGCATATAATGCCATAACAAAATACTTTCAATAAAAGACTTATAAAACAAAGTCATAATTGTGTTATCTACATTTAACAATTTAATCTTCCTGAGGAAATATAAACGTTGTTGGCCCTTTTTAAAAATCGCATCTACAAATCTATCCCACGATAATTTATCTATATAATAAGGCCAAGATATTTATATTCTGTCACCACTTCAATCTCCTCTCCTCCAATAAGTGAGGGGGGAGCTGGCAAGGATTTTTGCCTGAAATCAAAAACCATCTCTTTCGTCTTGGATATGTTGAGGTGCAGGTTAGAGACTTTACACCAATCAACAAATTCATCCAACACTGGACCATATTTTACGACTTCATGATTCAGTAAGCTAACCAGGGCCGTATCATCGGCATATTTAATTATATGACGATCAGAATAGCTACTACGACAGCTGTCTGTATATAAAATAAAAAGTAAGGGTGATAAGACACTCCCTTGTGGAGTGCCAATAGATGTAAAACACACATCCGACAAGATGTTTCCTACCTTCACCTGCTGTGCTCTGGCCTGTAAAAAGTCCAAAATCCGTGCAATTAATTTAAAATCAAAACAGAAGTCTTGTCTCAGTTTTTCAGCCAAGATGAGATGTGTGGGTGTATTGTATTAAAAGCTGACGTAAAATCCGCAAATATGACACGAGCATGTGTCTTGGAGCCTTCCAGGTGCATGTACAAAGAATCCAATAGTGTGACAATGGCATCATCTGTTCCTCTGTCGGGCCTGTAGGCGAATTGTAATGGATCAAGGGCCTGCTTGCATGAGTTAATAATGTGAGTTTTGACAATCCTCTCAAATGATTTGACTACGAGAGAGGTGAGGGAAATGGGTCTATAGTCCTTGGGAGAAGACGGATAAGGGACTTTGGGAAGAGGGGCCACATATGATTTTTTTTTTTTTTTTCCAGACCCGAGGTACCACCTGTGTATCCAGTGAGCAGTGTTGTGCAAGTTCAGTTCAAACGTTAAAAGTGAACTGTTCATAGTTCACAGTTTTAATTCTGAACTAGTTCAAAGTTCAGTTCATTTTACTTTTAGGTGGGATATGAAAATAAAGACTAAAATCATATGCTACATTCTAGCTCAAAACTACTCACATATTGTAGATACAGTGGTGCTTGAAAGTTCGTGAACCCTTTAGAATTTTCTATATTTCTGCATAAATATGACCTAAAACATCATCAGATTTTCACACAAGGTCCTAAAAGTAGATAAAGAGAACCCAGTTAAACAAATGAGACAAAAATATTATACTTGGTCATTTATTTATTGAGGAAAATGATCCAATATTACATATCTGTGAGTGGCAAAAGTATGTGAAACTCTAGGATTAGCAGTTAATTTGAAGGTGAAATTAGAGTCAGGTGTTTTCTATCAGTGGGATGACAATCAGGTGTGAGTAGGCACCCTGTTTTATTTAAAGAACAGGGATCTATCAAAGTCTGATCTTCACAACACATGTTTGTGGAAGTGTATCATGGCACGAACAAAGGAGATTTCTGAGGACCTCAGAAAAAGCGTTGTTGATGCTCTTCAGGCTGGAAAAGGTTACAAAACCATCTCTAAAGAGTTTGGACTCCACCAATCCACAGTCAGACAGATTGTGTACAAATGAAGGAAATTCAGGACCATTGTTACCCTCCCCAGGAGTGGTCAACCAACAAAGATCACTCCAAGAGCAAGGTGTGTAATAGTCAGCAAGGTCACAAAGGACCCCAGGGTAACTTCTAAGCAACTGAAGGCCTCTCTCAAATTGGTTAAGGTTAATGTTCATGAGTCTACCATCAGGAGAACACTGAACAAAAATGGTGTGCATGGCAGGGTTGCAAGGAGAAAGCCACTGCTCTCCAAAAAGAACATTGCTGCTCATCTGCAGTTTGCTAAAGATCACGTGGATAAGCCAGAAGGCTATTGGAAAAATGTTTTGTGGACGGATGAGACCAAAATAGAACTTTTTGGTTTAAATGACAAGCGTTATGTTTTGAGAAAGGAAAACACTGCATTCCAGCATAAGAACCTTATCCCATCTGTGAAACATGGTGGTGGTAGTATCATGGTTTGGGCCTGTTTTGCTGCATCTGGGCCAGGATGGCTTGCCATCATTGATGGAACAATGAATTCTGAATTATACCAGCGAATTCTAAAGGAAAATGTCAGGACATCCGTCCATGAACTGAATCTCAAGAGAAGGTGGGTCATGCAGCAAGACAATGACCCTAAGCACACAAGTCGTTCGACCAAAGAATGGTTAAAGAAGAATAAAGTTAATGTTTTGGAATGGACAACTCAAAGTCCTGACCTTAATCTGATCGAAATGTTGTGGAAGGACCTGAAGCGAGCAGTTCATGTGAGGAAACCCACCAACATCCCAGAGTTGAAGCTGTTCTGTACGGAGGAATGGGCTAAAATTCCTCCAAGCCGGTGTGCAGGACTGATCAACAGTTACCGCAAACGTTTAGTTGCAGTTATTGCTGCACAAGGGGGTCACACCAGATACTGAAAGCAAAGGTTCACATACTTTTGCCACTCACAGATATGTAATATTGGATCATTTTCCTCAATAAATAAATGACCAAGTATAATATTTTTGTCTCATTTGTTTAACTGGGTTCTCTTTATCTACTTTTAGGACTTGTGTGAAAATCTGATGATGTTTTAGGTCATATTTATGCAGAAATATAGAAAATTCTAAAGGGTTCACAAACTTTCAAGCAGCACTGTATTCTATTCTATCACACAAAATGGAAGTTATTGTACATACTGTATATGGAAAAAAGGACAAAATATTTTGATTTCTTCACTGACTCAACCACTGCTACCAAAACGTTACACGTGACTTCAAACAAATGCTTTCAGTTTCAGCTAACAGTAACTTCTAATAAATGACAACTAGACTTCCTCATAAATGTGTGTTTCTAAAAAGATGACTGCCAATATGTATATACACTGAAGGAGTGCTATTTTAAGATCCATATCAACAGCATTGACCATATCAACCATATTGATCAGACAGAGGGATGCATGCTCAAGGGCTTTTTATTTCTCAAAATACAAAACAGGAAAACTTCAGATAGCCTCATTCTTCAGTACACATCTGTGTATGCACACAACAATCACATTTCTAAAATTATTTGGCATTGTACTCATCTGTGTTCTCCGTGCCGCTACTTGAACTTTCACTGGCCATGTTGCTGTGAGTGTGCGCCGGCTGTGGTGTCCGCGCTGTCTGCTGCCTGTAGCTAGGGAACGCTGGGTTACGCCTACTCTGCTCTGCTGCATCATGGGTAACGTAGTATGGCGCCAAATCATAGAGCCATCCACTATCTCCGGCTTCACACTACGTTATCCATGATGCATTGCACACACGCGGCACCTCAAGGCAGTGAGTGACAACAACATCAGACTGACAGTCAAGTAGTAGAACGTAAAATATCTTGCAAGTAGACGTGCCACTCGATTCATCAGGTTTCATGTTTCGTTCATCTTCATGTTTGTCGTTCATGTCGCATAAGTTGAACGAATTCACGGTCAAGTTCTTTCATTACAAAGTTGTTGCGTTCAGTTCAAAGTTCATGGAAAAACGAGCGTGTTCAGTGAACGCGTTCATGCACAACACTGCCAGTGAGCGTTGGAAAAGGGAGCAGAAAATCCCACTCAATTGGGCTGAGCAATATCTCAGCACTTTGCCTCCTATGTTATCGGGCCCTGGACTCTTTCGAGTGTTAATTGTCCCAAACACCCGCCTCACCGTGTCCTCCCTAATAGTGAATAATCCCAACGTCCTCCAGCTCGCCCTGTTGCCACGTAAAATGTCTGTCGCTGGCCATGTGCTCATATCGGGTGAAAAATTCATTTAAGTCGTTTGCCAACAGATGGCTTGCTCTATCATCTGCTTGTTGTTCTGTGTTTTTACTTGATTTATAAGGGGCATTTGCCATCAGCTTTATTCCAGTCCAAGCGGCCCTAGAATTTCCTGTCATTAAGGTCTTCTGTACCTTGTCTCTATACTGGCATTTAGCTTTATAGATCTCCTTATTGATTTTTCTCTGTACTTCCTTTATGTCCTGTTGGCTCCCCGAAGCAAAAATCCTTTTTTTCTCATTTAAAACTCCCTTCAACTCTTTGGTTACCCATGGTTTATTGTTTGGGTACACCCTACTAGTCTTTTTAGGAATCACTGTCTCCACACAGAAGTCTGTGCACCCTGAGATGACCTCTGTCAGCTCATGCAGGTCAGCTGCAGAGTCTGCAAAGGTGCTCCATGATGTAGACTCAAAGCACCCTTTCAGAGTCTCCACACTGTTCTCATCCCACACCTGAATCTGCTTTTCAATAGGTTTAACACGTTTTAGAACCTGCCTATATCTGGGTCTAAGCAAAATACAGTTATGGCCTGAGCTACCCAACGGGGCTCTGACACTAGATGAATATGCTTTGTGAACTGACCAAGTTCGTGTAACATGACGCATGTAAACAACAACAACCCGACGGTGATGTGGAGATTGTTCGTGGCCCAGACACTTTTTAATCAAATAAAAGATTTTCACGTAATAAGCATAACAGCCTCTGCCTTCTTGATCAGAAATTTTTGGTTACTCCCACCTCTCTTTTGAAAACGTCACATACTGGGTACACACACACACACACTGAACTGATTGGTTTTCGAGGGGCTTCATTTGAAAGCGGTGGCTAAAAACTTTTCTCTGTAGAACCCTGTCACTCCCTCCCTCCTCTCTCTCCGGTCTGGGCCCAAGAAGACAACAAAAGGGCAATAATATAACAACCAATCAGAATTCAGATTCATTCTGTTGCAAAGTAAAACTGTAACCTTTCAGCGTGTCAGTTCTCGAGCCCTCGTGCTGTTTTACTGTTGGATCAATCACATATCGGCTTAAGCTACCATTCTAAAACTAGTTAAAGATTGCACAGAGAGAGCTGACTCCCCCTGCCAGCCTCATGAAACGCAGTGTTTAAGGCATACCTGTCAACTTTGAGGTTTGAAAAAAAGGGATATTTCCCAGATTTTTAACTCAAAATAAGGGAAAATTTCGGAAAGTCATACCCTTCACTAAAAGTGGGTGTGTAGTTGAATGGGGGGCAATTTTCTATCTAGTATTTGTGATTTCCTGGACTCTGGTGCATGTTGGTGATAGCCAAGACCCAAACTCAATATGCTTATGGTTTATAGAGTGCATTTATGAATAAACTATATATTTATTTTTATTTGCTTTCAGTGGTACCAGTTATTTCCCAAATTAAGGGCTAAAATACGTATCTTATGTTAAAATAAGAAAGGTCATTATATAACCAGTCAATAAATTCAATTCCATTGCAATTTATTATGGTTTTACCATAATCATGGCCTCGGAACAATAGATAGATAGATAGATAGATAGATAGATAGATAGATAGATAGATAGATAATAAACCAAGAGTGATTTAAAATGGGTAAGTTTCAGATAGAAAATAAAATAGACAATGAGTGGATAAAACAGTTAATACACCAATTAGTTTACACTAGGCTATTTATGAGGTCTTAGCCAGGGCATACTTAATGTAAACATGTGTAGCTTACCTTTGATTATTTGGGAGGCTTTCGTTTTCCCCATGGAAAATTTTCTTTGCGATGGAAGAGTCTGGGAACATTCCAGCCACACACTTGTTGAAATCATCAAAGAAAGACAGGCTAATGTTTTTCTTAGCTATTAGCATCGCCATCTTCACCTCAGACCTAATCAGTGTTGCCAGATACTGCTGACGTTTTCCAGCCCAAAATATGTTCAAAACCCGCCAAAATGCACTTGAAACCACCCAACCTGGCAACACTGGACCTAATCACTTGTTCAGCCTCGCCTCCGGACGTAGTTCTGTAATTACTGATGCCTGAGAGGGCGGGGACGTGAATTCATGGCCCGACTTCCTGCTGTAAACTCCTGTCAGAGGCGCGTCATGAATTCTGGACCTACCGACTTTTTTTATATTGTGAAAATACGGGATATTTTCGGGAAAATAAAAAAACGGGAAGACAGCGGGAAGTAAGTCAAAATAAGGGATTTCCCGGGAAAAACGGGAGGGTTGACAGGTATGGTTTAAGGCTCCGTACACTACCGTTCAAAAGTTTGGGGTCACTTTGAAATGTCCTTATTTTTGAAAGAAAAGCCCTGTTCTTTTCAATGAAGATCACTTTAAACTAATCAGAAATCCACTCTATACATTGCTAATGTGGTAAATGACTATTCTAGCTGCAAATGTCTGGTTTTTGGTGCAATATCTCCATAGGTGTATAGAGGCCCATTTCCAGCAACTCTCACTCCAGTGTTCTAATGGTACAATGTGTTTGCTCATCGCCTCAGAAGGCTAATGGATGATTAGAAAACCCTTGTACAATCATGTTAGCACAGCTGAAAACAGTTGAGCTCTTTAGAGAAGCTATAAAACTGACCTTCCTTTGAGCAGATTGAGTTTCTGGAGCATCACATTTGTGGGGTCGATTAAATGCTCAAAATGGCCAGAAAAATGTCTTGACTATATTTTCTATTCGTTTTACAACTCATCTCATTATCTGTAGCCGCTTTATCCTTCTACAGGGTCGCAGGCAAGCTGGAGCCTATCCCAGCTGACTATGGGTGAAAGGCGGGGTACACCCTGGACAAGTCGCCAGGTCATCACAGGGCTGACACATAGACACAGACAACCATTCACACTCACATTCACACCTACGGTCAATTTAGAGTCACCAGTTAACCTAACCTGCATGTCTTTGGACTGTGGGGGAAACCGGAGCACCCGGAGGAAACCCATGCGGACACGGAGAACATGCAAACTCCACACAGAAAGGCCCTCGCCGGCCCCGGGGCTCGAACCCAGGACCTTCTTGCTGTGAGGCGACAGCACTAACCACCACCATGCTGCCGTTTTACAACTTATGGTGGTAAATAAAAGTGTGACTTTTCATGGAAAACACAAAATTGTCTGGGTGACCCCAAACTTTTGAACAGTAGTGTATGTGTTTTACTTCCATTTATGAGGGAAAGGAACATACACCCTCCTGACAGTCAATGCGTTATTTGCTTGTAAAACACATTTGCAAATTGGTAGAATGAGTTAATCATCACATGCAAGATTTGCAATTAATCAAATTAATTATTATTATTCATGAATTACTACAGTTCTGAACTTCAAATTTTAAAAGTCTGGACTTTGGAGAGATGATGGATCTCTTTTGGTGGAACACAACGGAGCAAAATATTGTGACCCTCTAATGTTGACCTGAAGTTGGCGCCACTGGGGGTTGGCATTGGGTTTATGTCCCCACCAATGTTAATACCAAACCTACGCCCTTGCCTACATGTTATCTCGTTCTAATTGTTGTTACTTTTATCCAAATGACAGCTGGCAATACGTTGTTACTTTGCACTTTTTGTTTATCTGGGTACTAATCTTTGAGAAACTGGATTGGCAGAATGTTGTCTGTGAAGAAGTGTCTTTTTATTAATTACCCTGTGCCGAGCTAATATTTACTTGAGTGCAATTTTTAAGAGCCATAGATTGCATTTTATTTATTGTTTTTGTTTGTTTTATTTCTTTAGGTTATTTATTTATATTTATATATTTTTTACGTTCCATTGTTGAATTGAATAAGTTGACTTAGTTTACTGTTCTTTGAAAGGGTGTATTTGCATGATCGTTATTATTTACTAGTGGCATAAAATTATCTTGAAGACATCAACAATAATATCGTTTATCGCGATAATTTCTGCGACAATATATCGTCCAACAAAATTTGTGACCGGCCTA
The DNA here is from genome assembly GCF_027579695.1 of Neoarius graeffei. Classification (NCBI taxonomy): domain Eukaryota; kingdom Metazoa; phylum Chordata; class Actinopteri; order Siluriformes; family Ariidae; genus Neoarius; species Neoarius graeffei. The sequence goes on along the minus strand of NC_083596.1, from coordinate 21,007,278 downwards.
CTTGATTGATAGAAATGTAGTGGAGTGAAAAGTACGATATTTGTCTTTCAAATGTAGTGCAGTCAGTCATAAGTTTCCCCCCACAAAAAAAAAATACTCGAGTAAAATACAGATACAGGTAGTCGGCGACTTGCGACTTACGACCGATCGACTTTACGACAGTCTGGTTATGACTGGCAAGTGTTTCCCAGCTGAGCTAGCTGAGCGTATGGCAGTTTCTGCCCCAGCTCCAGGCACATGCGCAGTCTCTCTCGCGCTCCCTCGCGCAGCTCCTGGTTTATGAAACGAGCAAATGCTCCCGCCAGCCCGAGCGCTGCAACAGCTGATGATGTAGACGACACACAGCCAAGCACCAGTGATGCCAGCGGTCACTAAGTTTTGTATTTTGCTATGTTTTACATTTGTATTTTGGTATGTTTCAAACTAAAATGTTTTCTGTTTTTCACACCTGTATTTCGTATTTTTTGTTTTGCACATATTAAACGAATTGTACAGTACGCAGTGTAGTATGCAGTGTTTGACTTAAACCAAATAATGAGCCGAGGTAATGAAATAAGAAAACGTTGATAAAATAAGACTTTAAGATGATTACAATATCATTACACATCACAATATACTTGCGTTCATTTAACATAGGCCGACTTACGACCAGATCGGTTTACGACCAGTCAGTCGTAACCAAACACAGTCGTAAGTCGACGACTACCTGTACTCAAAGTGTACTTAAGTACAGTACAAGTAAATGTACTTCGTTATTGTCCACCTCTGCAGCGCTCGAATTAAGTGGTCTCGCAGTTTCGCCGCGACAGTTACTTCCTCTGTGCGAGAGTTGTTCAGAAAGTCAGGTTGCCTCGCGCGCAACTTGATTTTTGGGGCATACAAAACAATCCCTTTACAAGCAGCGTGGCACGGGCTTTAATATAATATTAAATATTATATAATTTAATATAATATTAAAGCCCGCACAGGCGGGACGTCAATCAACCCGCTGTTTATTTCAGCTGGTGTATATTAAAGCCCGTGCCGCGCCGCTTGTAAAGGGATCATTTTGTATGCCCCAAAAATCAAGTTGCGTGCGGGGCAACCTGACTTTCTGAACAACTCTCGCACAGAGGAAATAACTGTCGTGGCGAGACTGCGAGACCACTTAATTCGAGCGCTGCTCTGCCATATACTATGGTTTAGTTCCACATTTTGCATTAGTATGTGCTCATCTGTGTGCTTTGTGTGTTTGTTTCTTCAGCTGTAAGAACTTGATCGACTTGCGAAAGCATCTGGAAACGCACAGCAGTGAACCAGCTTATCACTGTGACTTTGCCGATTGTGACTACTCCACCCGCTCTCTGCACTCTATCAAAAACCACTATAAGCGTGTGCATGAGGTGAGCCAATCAGAAAACTACTTGAGCATACGCAAGTTGAAGCGGCCACAACAGGCCTTTTTAAAAGAGCACTATGGAACAACCTGCCGACTATAATGACCCAGGGCTCTAGTGATGCATGTACAAGGTGGACCAATAGGTAGGGGTGTGTGTGGGGGTACAGTGGCCAGTAACGAGGCAGGCTGTGCTTGGTAAACTTAATAGCATGGCAACTTTTTAACCCCTTGGTGGTTTAATTATTTGGTTGTTAGTTTACTGTTTAAAGCTAGACTGCCTTTCAGATTTTTCAAGTGTAGGTTATAAAGAGAATTTTCCCCGACACCCAATTATTTTTGCTTAGTGGACCGAAAGCTACTGAATTCGAATCACAGACTTCCAATTTTATTATTATTTTTTAAATTTTTTTAAATGGAACAATTAATGAATTTAGAGCCACAATTTTTTCCTGCGGGGCGGCACGGTGGTGTAGTGGTTAGCGCTGTCGCCTCACAGCAAGAAGGTCCTGGGTTCGAGCCCCGGGGCCGGCGAGGGCCTTTCTGTGTGGAGTTTGCATGTTCTCCCCGTGTCCGCGTGGGTTTCCTCCGGGTGCTCCGGTTTCCCCCACAGTCCAAAGACATGCAGGTTAGGTTAACTGGTGACTCTAAATTGACCGTAGGTGTGAATGTGAGTGTGAATGGTTGTCTGTGTCTATGTGTCAGCCCTGTGATGACCTGGCGACTTGTCCAGGGTGTACCCCGCCTTTCGCCCGTAGTCAGCTGGGATAGGCTCCAGCTTGCCTGCGACCCTGTAGAAGGATAAAGCGGCTAGAGATAATGAGATGAGATGAGATGAGATTTTTTCCTGCTTCACCATGACCCAATACAAGATACTACATCATGCATCACGTGGTGGGCTTTCCCCGTTCGCGCAAGGCATTGTGGGATACAAATTTGAAACGGGAGAGAAAAATGGAGGACGTTGGTGTGAGAATGGAACGTGAAAGACCGACTACAGTAACGGAAAGCGAGAAGAAGAGACGTGATGTTCTATACGAAGGAAAGGAAACGCAGGACCAAACTAATAAATATCGGCGCTCAGCGAGCACCTCGGTGTGATCAGCTGCTCGTTTAGCGACAGAATGATGGAACGGTCCGTGCACGCTCAAAGGTAAACCTGTAGATGGCAGTAATGCAACACTGTGGATGTCAGCTGCTGTAAAACCCAAAAGAAGACTGCGCAAAGCGAGCAATTTCTTGCACGTTATTTGCTCGGGAATCCCATCAAATTAAATAACTTCCCAGCCACAGGATGGCCTTTGGGGTAGGTGGGTGGGGTTTTGTTTTATTTTATTTTTTTTTTTGGGGGGGGGGGCGATATTACAGAAATAAACATGTATCACAATGACCAAATTTCAGAGAGAACTAAATTTCACTGATTTTATGAAATCGAAAGGCCATACAGCTTCTCAAAAAAAAAAAAACTTTAATGATCCGATAATCTAAATGAGATAATGATTGGTTTGTGTGCATAGATACACACTCAGTAAATCTGTTGCGTTGCATTGTTTAGGGAGATTACACGCCACGCTATAAGTGCCATGTGTGTGAGCAGTGTTTCACCAGAGGGAATAACCTCACCGCACACCTCCGCAAGAAACACCAGTTCAAATGGCCTTCAGGGCATCCCAGGTTCAGGTATACAGTCTGCCTTTCTCTGCAAACTATTTCTAGTTTCGACATTTTAAAAATGTCAGATTTTTGCCACAGGAAGAATTGAATCTGTGCGTGTTCCGTTTGTCTGTCCTTTAGATATAAGGAGCACGAGGACGGCTTCATGCGGCTGCAGCTGATCCGCTACGAGAGCGTGGAGTTGACCGAGCAGCTGATGCGGGAGCGACAGGGAGACGGAGACAGCAGCGAGTCTCTTCCTCAAACACAATGCCTCCAATCTGGGGAAGAGTCAGAGGAAACTGAGCTCGCTGTAACTGCGGAGGAGAACGCCAAACTGGACACGAGAAAGGAGAGAGAAAGAGACAGAGAGAATGCGCTGCTTGACCTCACAAGTGGTACTGCTTCTTCGGAAGTGGATTCAAATAGGGAAGAGTCTGTGATGCGACAGTTACAGGCCACCGCTCAGAAGCTGGGTATGGAGGTGGTCTAACCCCCTGGCTCCAGATTAAAAGAAATTAAGTCGGGTAAATAAAGGACTTAGTCAAGCGCATCAGGCACATTGCTGATATCTTCTGCACTAATAGATCAAAGTGACTGGTTTTCTTCGAAGCAAAGCCTGTGAGCGTGAGCGATTTTACCACTGAACAAGCTTAATTTTGTTTGTTTGTTTGTTTTAGCTAAGGCTTGAGGCAGTTTGGACGATTTGTTTCTCAGACACGTTCAGCACACTGTACCGTTTCCAACAATTTGTTTTGGTTTTTATATTAAAGATGTAAAGTGTTTCTAGACCTACTGTAATCATACCATTTTCGAAAGGACTATCGAGATTCTTGTTTACATTCAAGTTGCAGTTCATTTTTCAGGCAGCAGGGGGCTCTAAAAGTTACAAACTGCTCCTTTAATTGAACGCATACTACTGATTTCACTTGTTTTTCCAGCAGACGGTGCAGGATCGTCGAGAAAGGTTACCAATTTGAATCCAGAGCTGTCTCTCATACAGTGGCTGTCCCCATCACATATCAATATCTTTATTATAAAATGCGTCTTCTCTGGAGATTTTGGGGTGATGTCATTCTTCACAAAAGTAGTAGTGTTACCCAAACAAGGTCTGAGGTACTGTATTCGCCTTTTGTTTTTTTATGAAGAGACAGGAGTCAGCCAAACAAGCAGAGCTGTCCAAATTTTCCTTTGTACTATAAGTTGTGATTGAGGACACTATTAAAGTACTGCTCATTGGAAAAAGAAAGTCTAGCTACGTAGTGTTATTTCAAAATGGTGGTTATCTGACTCGAGAAACAATGACATTTTGGCCTATTGATGATCTGCCCCTTTTTTGGTGCTACTGGTACTGTGATGAGAAGGGTAACCAAATTCAGTACACGTGTTTAGTTATGGGATTGTTCACGTGGCAATGGAAATAGTGACACGTTTCTGTTTGTGCGTCGCGTTCATTAAAATAAATGTGTGTAAGTGGATGATGTCTCATCTCATCTCATTATCTCTAGCCGCTTTATCCTTCTACAGGGTCGCAGGCAAGCTGGAGCCTATCCCAGCTGACTACGGGCAAAAGGCGGGGTACACCCTGGACAAGTCGCCAGGTCATCACAGGGCTGACACATAGACACAGACAACCATTCACACTCACATTCACACCTACGGTCAATTTAGAGTCACCAGTTAACCTAACCTGCATGTCTTTGGACTGTGGGGGAAACCGGAGCACCCGGAGGAAACCCACGCGGACACGGGGAGAACATGCAAACTCCACACAGAAAGGCCCTCGCCGGCCCCGGGGCTTGAACCCAGGACCTTGCTGTGAGGCGACAGCGCTAACCACTACACCACCGTGCCGCCCAAGTGGATGATGTTTTGTTTTGAAATAGATGTTCTAAGAAAGCACTCATTTCTCCTTTGCTTGTTTTGCATCATTTCGTTTTGGGGCTCTAAACTCTTGAATGACCCGGATGTGTATCAGCAGTTCCTGGGTAGCGAACAAAAGTGCTCCATTTCCATCATCAGGAAGTAAAGAAAGAAGTCAAGTTTAGAGAGCACATGGAAGTCTTTGTAAGCCCATGTGGCAGATAATCCGTTCTGTCCTTTATTTCTTCTTGGCATAAAAGACACACTCGGTGCGTTTACATGCACATAGAGAAAATCGAATTTCTGCCGTTGCTCGACTGAAATCGAAGTTCTAAATGCCATGGAAGCACCTTAGCTCGGCTGAAACTGAACCGAACTTGATTTCTCGGAATCGAGCTACACGACCTAGATTATGCGATTTTTGCCGAGCTACTTAGTGCATGTAAACCCTATCGAGCTACGTAGTCGAGCTGCTTACTTCAGCTCTGCCCCTTCCGGAAGTGACGAGACCACAAGCGGGAAACACGACAGCCTAGGTCGGCATGACAACAGTAGTAGCGAGCAGCAGAAGAGGTCAGGAGGAACAAACGAAGAAGAGAAAATGGCGAGCAGAAACATGCATTTCTGGAGCAATGAGGAGACAGAGTTCATGCTCATTCAGCTTAAGGAGTTGAACATATTAAAATTCATGGACGGGAGAAAAACGCGCAATGGAGAACACGGAACTGATAACTTTTGTTTATTTTATGTTCAGATTTATTTATTTCACACCATTATTTAACTTTCAATTATATGTAATGAGAAAAATTTGACAGCATGGGGAAAAGGGTCCCCAAGTGAAGCTAAGAATAAGCTTATAAGCTGGGGCCCATGCTACAGTAAGTAATAGGTATTACAGCAAAGAAAATATAATCAGGCATACAATATGCAAAACAAGTATGACAACCTGCATTTGCTCATCACCATACGACATATCTAGGTCCATAAGACATTTGGCACAATTATGAAATACAAAACCATCCACATACAACCACACACACACACACAACATACACACACAGACACTCAACCCAGCTAACCACGGAAAAGGAAATTTTAGCTATAGGTTTGTAATAGATGACTAAGGAGATGTTTTTTGAAGTTGGAGATATTTAAAACTCTTGAATAGCTCTTCATGACGACAACCGCAAGTGTACCAACACGATGGGGCGTGTAGCGCCACCTGTGGCTCGGGTGCACAATGTACCTCACACAATAGCTCGATTTCCTTGTGTGCATGTAGGATTGGATTTCTCTGGCACCCCTGCTGGGACCCTTAGCTCGATTACCGACAGCAGCTCGATTTGGATGTGCATGTAAACGTACTGACTATCTGTTGATTAGTACTTGTAGGTGAAACAAGGTTACTTTGTGTAGTAAGCTTACACGGGACTCTATATTTTGGTGATTTATACAGTATACATGACGATATTAGTAATCAAATATACCATGGACTGAGGGGCTTCTGTTGAAATTATGGATTCTCTGAGGTGACCGGCGTAGTACGGTTTTCTGAGTGGCGCAGGAATATTCATACTCTCCTAATTCACAGGTCAATTCTACAATACGGAGCAGCTAAAAACCGATGCACATTGACGTTTTTAATTCCCTCGCAAAACATTTGTTCATATTGCTACTCGAGATGTGACCCATTTCATCACGTGGTCATGAATTAAAAGATGGAGGGATGGGGATTTTTTTTTGTTTTTTTAAAGGAAGCTGATTCTAAGTACGGCTCATAAAAATGTGCGTGGTGTGTAAAACAAAGTACCACGATTCCCGCTTTGTGCTGTGTCTCTCTGTGTATTTGCAGACTGTTAAAGCTCAAAAGCTTTTCGATTTCATAAAATCGGTGAAATTTAGTTCCCTCTGAAATTTGATTATTGTGATGTATGTTCCTGTAATACATCTCTCTCTCAAAAAAAAAAGGCCGTTCTGTGGCTGGAAAGTTATTTAATTTGATGGGATTCCCAAGCAAATAATGTGCATTAAATTGCTCGTTTCGCGCAGTCAAGCAGACAGAGGAAGTCCGTGTGCGCATGCGCAGGTTTACCTTTTGAGCGTGCACTGACCGTGCCATCATTCTGTCGCTAAACGAACAGCTGATCACACCGAGGTGCTCGCTGAGCGCCGATATTTATTAGTTTGGTCCTGCGTTTCCTTTCCTTCGTATATAACATAACGTCTTTTCTCGCTTTCCATTACTGTAGTCGGTCTTTCACGTTTCATTCGCACACTCGCGTCCTCCATTTTTCTCTCCTGTTTCAAATTTGTATCCCACAATGCCTTACGCAAATGAGGAAAGCCCACCACGTGATGCATGATGTAGTATCTTGTATTGGGTCATGGTGAAGCAGGAAAAAAATAGCAAAGAATTTAGGACCACATGGCCCTAAATTCATTAACCTCCTAGGGCTTAGCGGTCACATGCGTGGACAGCACTTTATGGAAATTTGGAACAAGAATCCACATATGTGGACATACTTTTTCTCTAAAAGTACATCTTATCAAAAGATGATGCTTAGTTTTTATTCTAATCAGGTTCTAATAAGCCCAAATAGCAAAGAGAAATAAAAAAAAATGCATGTAAAAAAACAGCTTGGGCCTTAGGAGGTTAATTGCTCTATTTAATTAAAAAAAAAAAACTAATAAAAATTGAAGTCTGATTCAAATTCAGTAGCTTTCGTTCCACTCGGCAAAAATAACTGGGGGTCAGGGAGAATTCTTTTTAGAACCTACACTTGAAAAATCTGAAAGGCAGTTTATCTTTAACTATTACTGAGCGATGTGTACTTTTACATATAGGCGGGCTAGTATCAAAAGAGAACTTGCATTCCTGGCACGCAAACACACTCATGAACGTCCACAAAAATGTGAGTTATGCAACACAAGAAGATTAAAATTCATATCTTCAAGCCAAGATCTGGGTTTCTTTTTATTATATAGACACATTCACAAGCATGAGTTTGACATGAGTGACACACAGGGGTTTTTGTCACGGCTGTAGTTCTCAATGTCCCAGATGTAGCTCGTATGAGGTGTATTTCCCAGTAAAACACTCGTATCCCCCCCACTACGGAGCCGTAGAGGGGACATGGTGAATAAAAAAATAACAAAGCGTGGGAACGACTTATAAGGCGTGTGCACGAGATATTAATGCGCGCGCACGAGTTATAACCCGTGCGCACGCTTTGCGTTAAGGCGTGCGCTCGGGTAGTTAAAAGTGAGGGGACGAGTTACAAATCGTTCCCTCGCTTTCATTAAGGCGTGTGCACGAGATATTAAATCGTTCCCTCGCTTTCATTAAGGCGTGAGCACGAGATATTAATACGTGCGCTCGAGTTATAAAGGCGTGCGCACGGGTTATTAAAAAGTGAGGGAACGTCTTAAAACGCGTTCCCTCGGTTTATATCCAAGGCGTGGGGAATGATATCCTATGTCGTTCCCTCAACTTATTAAAATATTCCCACAATGTCCTTGTTTTCGTTGATCTCGTTGCCTACACACACACACACACACACACGTACACACAGGCTGTAGGTCACCATGGTAGCTCCGGAAATACTAGACGCTATTTTATTATATTTTAATACTGGACTCAGATACACAGAAATCCTCGATGCACTTGCATCCCAATATGGCTTTATTAATAATAAAGCCATATTGGGATGCAAGTGCATCGAGGATTTCTGTGTATCTGAGTGTCAAGTGTCAAGTAACGAAGTACAAATACTTCGTTACTTTACTTAAGTAGAAATTTTGGTACTTTCTACTTTACTGGAGTAATAATTTTCAACCTACTTTTTATCTCTACTCGTTACATTTTCAAGCATTTACTTTTACTTCGTTACGTTTATAATAGTCTCGTTACTTGCATTTCATTGCGCCAATCTTTATATTACTTATATTACTTTGTCCACCTAATAAACTGCCACTCAGGGCGCTCCAAGCACACAGCAATCAGAGCTCTGACTTCAACACCGTTAGTAAATTGCGGGCTCTCGTTCGTTTGTCAGGAGTGGAATCCCCCCCACCCCCCCCCCCCCCCCCCCCCCCCGAACCATGCGGCATTCTCTTTTCTGAGTCAGGTTAAGTTTACAAACGCAGTTATGGTATGTTGGTGGGTGTTAGTGAGTAAAGTGACAGGTCTTAGCTTAGTAAACGTTATATGAGCTTGTAGTGTGTCGGCATTCCAGCGGCTGCCCTTTCTCTCCTCGCCTGTGTTCAGCCTCGCATTGCTGGAACACAAACATTCTGTTGACTTCTCTCGGTGAGCCAGTAACTAGTAGGGATGAGAAAGTGTTTTTCTTGCATTTTAACTGGAACCTGCTGCCTCTACTGCACGTCCCATATGAAAAAGAAAAAAACTGTAATTTTACAGTAGTGTTAGTGTAGTATTCATTCATTCATTCATTCATTCATAGCATTCAAATACTGTATTATTACTGCCGTTTAGACAGTGAATGCAATGCAACTTTGGACACAAAATGATTGCCAGCATACTGCAAAAATATTGCGTTATACAATATTTTGGACATTACAATGCTGCAATCTTTTCAAATAAATCGTATTACTTTAGTTGTTTTTTCCATCTGTGTGGATCAGTAGGATGGGGTGATGTGGTCGAGACATGTTTGTGTGTGTGTGTGTGTGTGTGTGTGTGTGTGTGTGTGTGTGTGTTTTAATATATACATTTTCAATAAAAATGTATTGATAACTTACTTCTGAGGTATGAAGTTTTACACCATTACAACACTTACAGACAACAAGTCATTATTACTTGTGCTCCATGAAACACATTTTAACGGGTCAGGAGAATGGACTGTATGTGGACTTCTAGGCTGCGCCTTTGTCCTTAATAGCATTTTTTCCTCTTTCATTACTTTTACTTTTGTACTTTAAAGTAGTTTAGAAATCAGTATACTTTTTACTTTTACTTGAGTAAAAAGCTTCAGCTGATACTTTTACTTCATGAAAAGTATTTCTAAACCATAGTATCTATACTTCTATTTGAGTAATAAATGGTAATACTTTTGACACCTCTGTTTATTATAAGTCTGAGACACCTCAAGAGAGTTCTGAGAGAGAATGGGCTTCGCCGTCGTAGTTTTTCTGACCTAGGAACGACTATAGATTTCATCATCAGCCAACTAAATAGCCCAGGTCGCCTCCACGGGTACCGCTGGATGCACGCAAAGTGCCTGGAACATGGCATTCAGGAAAAAACAGAGGATGTACGGATTATCCTTCAACTACTGGACCCAGAGAGTGTTGCGCTACGCCGTCGTCGTACACTTCAGCGCAGACAGTACTTTTCCAAAGGACCCAATTTCATTTGGCATGTCGATTCTTCTGACAAACTAAAACCGTTCGGAATCTGCATAAACGGATGCATAGACGGGTTTTCCCGTAGGATCGTCTGGCTGAAAGCCGCACACACAAGTAGTAACCCGCGAGTGATTGGCAGTTACTATGTGGATGCAGTGGAGAGGTTAGGTGGATGCCCGAGAATCGTACGAACTTTTTGGAACTGAGAATGTGACTGTGCGAGACATCCAGAAGTTCTTCAGCTCTCCGAAGAACTCGATCCAGTATTCAGCCCCTTGTCTACGCAACTGGCCCCACCAAGATTCAATACGCTGATTTGCAGTGCTGGCCCCGGAGATGTAGCTTCGGTCCCCTGCCCTGTCGTCTTCTCCGTCACGCCTGAAGAACTTCTGGATGTCTCGCACAGTCACATTCTCAGTTCCAAAATCAGTTCGTACGATTCTCGGGCATCCACCTAACCTCTCCACTGCATCCACATAGTAACTGCCAATCACTCGCGGGTTACTACTTGTGTGTGCGGCTTTCAGCCAGACGATCCTACGGGAAAACCCGTCTATGCATCCGTTTATGCAGATTCCGAACGGTTTTAGTTTGTCAGAAGAATCGACATGCCAAATGAAATTGGGTCCTTTGGAAAAGTACTGTCTGCGCTGAAGTGTACGACGACGGCGTAGCGCAACACTCTCTGGGTCCAGTAGTTGAAGGATAATCCGTACATCCTCTGTTTTTTCCTGAATGCCATGTTCCAGGCACTTTGCGTGCATCCAGCGGTACCCGTGGAGGCGACCTGGGCTATTTAGTTGGCTGATGATGAAATCTATAGTCGTTCCTAGGTCAGAAAAACTACGACGGCGAAGCCCATTCTCTCTCAGAACTCTCTTGAGGTGTCTCAGACTTATAATAAAGCCATATTGGGATGCAAGTGCATCGAGGATTTCTGTGTATCTGAGTCCAGTATTAAAATATAATAAAATAGCGTCTAGTATTTCCGGAGCTACCATGGTGACCTACAGCCTGTGTGTACGTGTGTGTGTGTGTAGGCAATGAGATCAACGAAAACAAGGATATTGTGGGAATATTTTAATAAGTCGAGGGAACGACATAGGATATCATTCCCACGCCTTGGATATAAACCGAGGGAACGCGTTTAAAGACGTTCCCTCACTTTTTAATAACCCGTGCGCACGCCTTTATAACTCGAGCGCACGTATTAATATCTCGTGCTCACGCCTTAATGAAAGCGAGGGAACGATTTAATATCTCGTGCACACGCCTTAATGAAAGCGAGGGAACGATTTAATACCTCGTGCACACGCCTTAATGAAAGCGAGGGAACGATTTGTAACTCGTCCCCTCACTTTTAACTACCCGAGCGCACGCCTTAACGCAAAGCGTGCGCACGGGTTATAACTCGTGCGCGCGCATTAATATCTCGTGCACACGCCTTATAAGTCGTTCCCACGCTTTGTTATTTTTTTATTCACCATGTCCCCTCTACGGCTCCGTACGTATCCATATAATAATGTACTTTATTTTCTGAGTGGTTTTTTTTTTTGGCCTCACAGTTCCAGGATCCCTGGTTCAAACCTGAGTTGTACGTAATCAGAATTTTGAATCGGAATCTGAATCAGAATTCAGAATTGGAATTCCTTTACTCTCCTTGCACACAGTACAAAAAAATTGGTGAGCAGTCGTAACGGTGCATTCACACCACAAAACCAGAAGAAACAAGAAGTAGCAAGAGCAAAATAAATAGGTAGGTGTGTATATATGTATAAAAATATAGAGATAGATAGATAGGCTATACGCTATATGATAGCAGAGATGTTCTAGAACACCTCTGGCGATAGCTTTTCCAGTATTTTCATTGGTAGAGCTGAGGAACATTTTTAGCAGAGTGTAACTGGCATGGGTTTAAAGGCGGGGGGGGCAACCGGTGCATGCCTCCCCGTCCCAAAAAAAAAAAAGTTTCAGTACATGGCTATTTGAAATTGTGACGATTGTGTTGCAGATACCGAGATATGCCTGCTGTTTTTTAATTAATAAGGTTTAAAAAAAAATCATTATGTGGGATTGTGTTGAGTTTATGGAATAAATTTATATTTAATCGTAGGTCCTGCAGCTTAGATTCCCCCCCCCCCCCCCCCCCCCCCCACTCGTGACATGAATGCAGTGAAAAGCAAGTTGGGTGAGTCCTGTTGTTGGATTTTAACAGGGCACGGGAACTTTGTGCATCGACATAACGTACTGTATTCCCGGACTGCACTGTAGACTACATGTAAAGGGTGTGTGCTATCCTTTTATGGTTATGGAATTGTTAACATGCATGTTTACAAGTCAAAATGATAAGATGCTGCAGCAGGTTTACTGCATACACACACGTGTTGGCTGTCCGGCTAGATTAGATTAGATTAGATTAGATTAGATTAGATTAGATTAGATTTAGATTAGATTAGAACTTTATTGATCCCTTTGGGAGTGTTCCCTCGGGGAAATTAAAATTCCAGCAGCATCATTACAGGATAAACGGAGAATAGAAAATAGAGAGAACTTCTAGATAAATTTAGTATTTACATATACAAGTAGGCGGCACGGTGGTGTAGTGGTTAGCGCTGTCGCCTCACAGCAAGAAGGTCTGGGTTCGAGCCCCGTGGCCGGCGAGGGCCTTTCTGTGTGGAGTTTGCATGTTCTCCCCGTGTCCGTGTGGGTTTCCTCCGGGTGCTCCGGTTTCCCCCACAGTCCAAAGACATGCAGGTTAGGTTAACTGGTGACTCTAAATTGACCGTAGGTGTGAATGTGAGTGTGAATGGTTGTCTGTGTCTATGTGTCAGCCCTGTGATGACCTGGCGACTTGTCCAGGGTGTACCCCGCCTTTCGCCCGTAGTCAGCTGGGATAGGCTCCAGCTTGCCTGCGACCCTGTAGAACAGGATAAAGCGGCTACAGATAATGAGATGAGATATACAAGAATAAAAAAGAATGAGATATGGGGAGGAGAAAAAAAAAGTCCAGCAGGAGAGGTAGTGCACATTGTCCAGTATTGCTTCTGCTCCTTCCTGTCCTCTGTCCTCCTGTTCCCCCTCCTCCCCCCCAGAGAGGAGTTGTACAGTCTGATGGCGTGAGGGACAAAGGATTTTTTAAGTCTGTTCATCCTGCACTTGGGAAGGAGCATTCTGTCACTGAACAGGCTCCTCTGGCTGCTGATGACTGTGTGCAGAGGGTGACTGGCATCATCCATGATGTTCAGTAGTTTGTCCATAGACCTCTTCTCTGCCACCATCACCAGAGAGTCCAGCTTCAGGGCGACCATAGAGCCGACTCACCTGATTTCATATTTATTAAAGTGCATATCACGGGTAAATTCAGGAGCAAGATCAATGTGATTCTCTTATTTTATATTAAACTTTGGTCAAAGATCTGTCACATTTTGTGCAATTTTTTTTTACCTTGCACAATACCAGAAAAATTCAGTTGAAATCAAGCCATTTGAGGCGAATTGGTCCGCCTCTGAAAAAACTTGGCATTTGGATTTCCCGGCAAACGTTGATTTTCGTGACGTCGCGTGCGGGACGCCTCCTTCTGAATCCTATGTCAGTGCTGGTTTGTTTATGAGAAAACGACCTGGTGGTTTTCTGCAAATTTCTTCAACGTTATCATGTAATTATTAAAATGGTTAACAGGTGTATCGTAGGAGGGTGTAGTAACACCAATCTTGATGGGATTAGTACTCATCATTTCCCAAAAGACCGGACAATGGGAGAGAAATGGGAGCGCTTGGTCTACACAGGCTGTGCACTGAAACCGTGCAAAGCTCGCGCAGCCTGCTGGCGCTTCTGCAGGTAACGTCACGAATCTGGCTCCAGACTCCCTTGGGATTTTTCCAGACGCGTTTTATTTTATTTTTTTCTGCTGTAGACAGATGGCCTTGTGGAAAATTACCCTTCTGGATGAGTGTGTAAAGGGACATACTTTCATATAAAAAAAACAAACAAAAAAAACGAAATTGGTCCAGAATATGCACTTTAATAAGGTATCCCTGTACTCACTATACCCGGTGTATGTACATGGGACACGTGCCGTTTTGGGGATGAGCCTCACTTTGATTTTGACAACAGCAGCTGGATAGGTCTGTGAGAGATGTTGACTTTTGCAACGGCTCTGAAGAAAGTCTGCTTGAAATCCCCGAGGTCTTGGGAACCAAGATTTATTATAGGACTTGTTCACATACAACTCAAGCAGTCGTCGTATCGTTATCTCAGTCTATTAGACTCAGGAGCTCAGATTGCAGTTACTAACTTTATATTCTAGACATTCAACTCTTGCAGTCTTTGTTTATAATTAGATCGATATTAAGCTCTGTCTTAAGTGGCCACTGACATTCCCTCAGATTACCTGGGTATATTCACTGTCTTATATGTACATTGAATGTCCTGAGCAGGAACTCAGATTGCAGTTGATAAAATAGTAATAATTTATTGATTATAAGCTGTTTTGTGGTCAGTGTGCTACGCTGTAGGGTGTCATGTGGTAACGCATTATATCACTGCACCTTTCATAAATGGTACCATATATCAGTTGTAATTATCCAGCCATCCATTATCCGTAACCGCTTATCCTGTACAGGGTCGCAGGCAAGCTGGAGCCTATCCCAGCTGACTATGGGCGAAAGGCGGGGTACACCCTGGACAAGTCATCAGGTCATCACAGAGCCGACACATAGACACAGACAACCATTCACACTCGCATTCACGCTTGCGGTCAATTTAGAGCCACCAATTGATCTGCATGTCTTTGGACTGTGGGGGAAACCAGAGCACCCGGAGGAAACCCACGCAGACACTTGCAAACTCCACACAGAAAGGCCCCAGTCGGCCACTGGGCTCGAACTCAGAACCTTACGCATATACCTGCAACTCTGACAATATCATTTTCAGTGACTAATAAAATGGTTTTGAAAGTTCCTACTTTTAAAACATATATTTTTGATATGGTCATTTTCTTTCAGAGATTTTATTTACTTCAACATGTCTCTGACAGCTCAAAATGCATCTCCGAGTATTTAAAACTGCAGAGCTTCTGGGGGTTTTCTGGCAGCCCCCAGACCCCCAGCCTTACTAGGTTGATGCCTTGCCCCTTTCCCGTTTTCCTGGATCCGCCCCTACGCTAGAATCTTTGCCAAAACTAAAGTAATTCATTCAGCTTTGACAGATCGCTTCATCCGCTCCTGGACAGATGAACCAGAGTCTTTTCTTGTAGGCCTAAGTGACATTGTTATCTGTGTTATTTCGCCTTTAACTGTGTAAGCTAAATTTCACGATGCTGTATATGACATAACCTTGCTTGCCACACTGTATTGAGACATAACGGTTGACCTAACAAGCCATAGCCTACTGCGGCTAATGCTAGCAGAAGAAATCTCAGTGCAGCGCCAGTCAGTCAGCTGAAGTTGTTGCTAGGTGTAGCGTTGCTGTAACAGAAATCCAGCTGAGGTAAAATTGTAACAGTTCAACGGCATAAGCTAACTTACACATAAATTGGTGTGTTATCCCACATAGTAGCTGGCTATGTAAAGCTGTAGGTTTATGGTAATGTTACCAAAGAGTCAGTAATTTGTATATTTTTTTGTGATGTGTAGCAGACTACACATTTTGATTAAGGCTACTTATTTAGGCTCGGTCGTCAATTCAGCTATAGCTACACTTTAGGCTACGGGAGATCGAGAATCATTTGTATCCTCAATAATAATAATAATAATTTACCATACCTTAAAATTGCTTGGATTGAAGTAAACTATTTAAATTGTGTGTTTTGTATATTTTTAAATACGTTGTCCATTACTCGTGGCATATATGGTAATTAATTTAATATATTTACTTTCATGGGTCTAAAACATGTATTCAGCTCTATAAATCTAAACTACATACCCATACCAGAGATTTTCACATTCGTCTTTAATTAATGTTAACCTAAAGCAGTTGCAGAATCGGCCTACGGTGCACTCAGTGAGGAAAATCCCACTTTTTATGCAATGCATGATCAAATTACATGAAAAACAGAAATGTCCCCCCTTCCCTTTTATTACAATGATGAAAACATTAAATGGTTTAATGATTTTTTTCACTGCTGAACTGAAAATGTTCCTGCTTTTCTCAGAATTCAGGTCATGTTAGTGTAGAGGGTGTAGAGGAGGGGACTCAGCATACAGCCTTGTGGAGCACCAGTGCTGAGTGGGGAAGAGGTGTGCGTAGGTATTCTAACAGGCTGGGGACGGTTGGTCAGTAAGTTCTTGATCCAGTGACAGATGGGTTGAGAGAGTTTTAAGTCATTGAGTTTGGTGACCAGTCTGCTTGGCGTGATTGTGTTGAATGCTGAGCTAAAATTCATGAAGAGCATCTTCACATAGCTCCCTGGTGTTCAAGGTGGGATACTGCCTTGTGAAGAGCTGTGGCAATGGCATCTTCTGTGGACCTGTTTGCTATGTAGGCAAATTGGTGTGGATTGAACGTGGATGGGAGGCTGGCTTTGATATGCTGCTGGACCAGCCTTCATATGTCCATATGGGCTTTCTGGTTTCCTTCAACTTCCCAAAAACATAACATGTAACGGATAGCTTTTCCAACAACAGAGCTAGCTTCTTACTGATAATGATTTTCACTTGGTAATCATTTTTCAGCTGTTAATGAAGATGAAGCTACCTTGCTAACTAGTTAACACTAGAGAGCAACTGTTACAATCTAGTTAGTTTATAAATGTGTGTATGAATAAATAACTACAGTTCACTAACCCTGAGCTCCTGTCTGTTTTCACCATTTGCTTACAAATTCCTTAGCTGGTATGGACGTCGAACAAACATGCTTCTCCCTCCCAATCAACCCCAACCACTTCCCCAGCAAGTTGTGGCGTTTGGTGAACGATCCTCAAATTCGCTCAATCTGCTGGGACACCAGTGGGGAAGGAATACTCATCTATCAGGAGCCCTTTGAAGAAGAAGTGCTAATTTCTCCTAACGAGCAGACGAGAGAGTACTTCAAAACCACCTCCATCATCAGTTTCTTTCGCCAGCTCAACCTGTACGGCTTCAGAAAAGTGCATCCAGATCATGACATCTCAGAGAAGAAACTCGGCAGAGCTTTCATCTCGGCCCAGATGCACCATTTTCAAAACATGTACTTCAAACGGGCTAACCCAGAGCTTTTGGTCAACCTAAAGCGACTTACACCTGACAACAAGGCCAAGATTGCTGCTGGGAAAAAGCTGACCAGCAGGTCAACAAGGCGTTTCTGTTATCCAGTGCTGAATTCACCGGAAGGAAACTCTGCTGTGATGAAAAATGGTTGGTAGTATAAATATACATATATTCATCTGCATGAATTATGTTTGACGAATGAATTTTTTATTTATATATATATATATATATATATATATATATATATATATATATATATATAATCACACATACGCGCGCACACGAATGAATTATAACTTTGCTGCGATGAAAAAAGGTTGGTCATCTAAAGGTTGGTAGACCTTCATATCATCACATATACATTCATATGTGTAAAAATATAATTAATTCATTCATCTTTGGTATTCCATTTCGCATAACCAATCCAATCATTGGCATGTTTTTGGAGGCAGTAGGAGGAAACTGATGAACCCAGAGGAACCCCATGAGCACATGGGGAAACGTGTGGAAACTCCGCACCAGGGTTAATATAGTTAATAAAAACTAAGACTAAAACTAGCCATGAAAAAACTATTTTGTGAAGTGAAATAAAAATGACAGCTTTTCTTTTTTTTAAAGTAAATAAATAATGCAATGAACAAGTGTTGCCAGGCAAAACAATCCTCGGCCGGTAGCACTTATGATGAATATGAAGGAAGATATCACAAAAAAATACATGTGGCTACTGCTTATAAATAAAATTGTTTTCTGATACCATGTCCATACAGTAAATATAGCACACATATGTACTCTATGAGGCAGTAGCCACAAAAATGAAGCATAATCCAAAAATGAACAATTTAAAAATCACAGAAGTAAAATATACCAAGTTGTCTGTACTTTATATTATTCTACTCTTACTTCCTACAGTTTTTGAAACTGAAACCTCCGAACCGAGGCTGACATACATGCACTGTCACCATGACCCAAACTCTTATTTCCCGGAAATGGCCCAGCGCTAGAGCTCAGTGGAACACACTTTCCCTCTATAATAAGCATAAACATGTCTGAAAGCGATTTCTTTAGTCTAGTCCATTTATTTTGAATGGTGAACCGAATTGTATACACTCACCGGCCATTTTAATCGGAACACGTGTATGCACATGCACAGTGCGTGATTGTTACACTCTTACATTCTTACAGCATGATGACGTAGTGGCTAGCGCCTCTATACGAGGCAGTAGCCACAACAAAAACAATTTTGACCTTTTTGGTGACCTTGACCGGATGACCCTCAAAATGTTGGAGGTTCTATTTGAGACCAATGCCCATCTATCCTGAAAGTTTCATGGAGATTGATCCAGCCATTTTCCTGTAATATTGTTAAGAAAAAAACCCAAACAAACAAAGAAACCCGACCAAAAACACCTCGCCTCTTGGTGGACTTCTTCCCAGGCGAGGTAATAATGCAACACAAACTAAAATTAAACAGAATTACAGGTAAAATCAGCTTGGTTTTCACTTCGTTTTCCCTCTCGAGACAATCATGGACTAGTTCCAGAAAGTGGCAGTAATGTAATGCCAGCTGCCTTAAAACTCCAAAGAAGAAGCTCGCTGAAATCCTATAATACGCTTGAATGAACGTGCTGCATGGAACATATCCCTCTGTACTGGTGACTCGGATTCCTCCACGTGTACAAATAACACCGTTAACGTGCACTAGCCCCATTTGAGACAATAAAACTTCCAACTCCCCTCCAGCTCCATGCTGCAAAATGTATAAGCCTTGGTGATTCCGTCTACCTGCCATGTCTTCATTCACAGTTTTCTTCTCGTTTATTGCTGCAAAACATAGCACACACAATTGCAACCAGTTGACGATGCTGGTCCACCTCTATGATGTTTTGCTCTGAAGTTACATTTGATCACACGTGCTTCTGTGAGATTCCACATCCCTGGAATCCCCACTCTGGTCTTGTGTCTTGACTGAATCATCTGGTGTGTGCATTCTTATGATTAAGATATATATATAAAAAAAATCAATTAAATCTGTCGTTATGTCTGTGGCCCATGTTTTTAAACTCGGTTAAGATTTGAAAATCCTCTAGTGTGCACCAGGCATAAGATAACAGATAAGAGAGTGGACGAAATTCCTGGAAAGGGGGATGAATGGTTCATGATCAACTATACCCATTATGCCAACAAATATTGGAAATCAACCTTCCGCAAGCAAGAATTCAAGTTGAAAGCATATTTTTGATTTATTTATTATTTTTTTAATGGTATTTACGGTAGATTGACTGTGCTGATTTTCATATGGTACACCGACTATCTACAGTACCAGTCAAAAGTTTGGACACACCTAAACTACTATTTCACTAATAAAAGGTTAGTCATCTATAGGAATTTGTAGAGACAATAGACAGAGAATAAGAAAAGTTAAGTCATCTTGCTCGTACAGTGTCAGGTAGCTAAGTTTTTGGCCTCAGCCATGATCTGAATTTTTGTCCTTTTTATTGATTAATATCTGCCCTGTCTCTATTTGTTTAGGTCCAGTCTTGGTTGAGGAAACTCCTCACATCCATCATGGTCACGGCTTTCAGGATGTGAATGATTGTGACAGAGCACCCGAACCCTCCCAAGCATATGTAATGGGCCATGACGATCCAGGCTCTGGGTTCCACCATTTCCCGATGGACTCGCCATGTTCACACCAATCCAGCTGCATGCACGTCCATGAGGGCTCATCAAGCTCCATGCCTGCTGAGACGTACATGCCTCATCACTCACAGTACAGATATTACACACCAGGTGATGAATAGTATGATAGTTTAACTACTATAAATCTACTATACAAGCCCAACTGCATGCTACTGTAGCAAATACTGTATTATGGTGCATTATTTTGACGTATACTTGCAAGCATGCAATTTGGGATGTAGCCCAGTGTATTGGTTCACAACGTCAGTGATGGTGTTTCATCTGTCCAGGTGTTATTTTATCTATCCAAACTTAGAGTTTTAGGAAATGAAAATTCTGATAACTAATAATCTCATCTCATTATCTGTAGCCGCTTTATCCTGTTCTACAGGGTCGCAGGCAAGCTGGAGCCTATCCCAGCTGACTACGGGCGAAAGGTGGGGTACACCCTGGACAAGTCGCCAGGTCATCACAGGGCTGACACATAGACACAGACAACCATTCACACTCACGTTCACACCTACGGTCAATTTAGAGTCACCAGTTAACCTAACCTGCATGTCTTTGGACTGTGGGGGAAACCGGAGCACCCGGAGGAAACCCACGCGGACACGGGGAGAACATGCAAACTCCGCACAGAAAGGCCCTCGCCGGCCACGGGGCTCGAACCCGGACCTTCTTGCTGTGAGGCGACAGCGCTAACCACTACACCACCATGCCGCCATAACTAATAATATCAGTCAATATAATTTACTAATAATATCTATCCAGCAACTAATACTTTAGTCCCGTTTCATCACTTCAAACGTTTCAGCATAAAAAAATGCGTAGTGTCAGAGTGTAACATCAACAATATTACAGTCCATTTTGAGAACATGATTTAGGGTTCTATGTTATTTCGATTTCTATAAGCAAGCACTATAAGCAGCAAATACTACAACTGCCTTGCATAAACTGCTTTTAAAAATTAATTAATTGACTGATTAATTCATTCAGTCATCTCATCTCATCTCATTATCTCTAGCCGCTTTATCCTTCTACAGGGTCGCAGGCAAGCTGGAGCCTATCCCAGCTGACTACGAGCGAAAGGCGGGGTACACCCTGGACAAGTCGCCAGGTCATCACAGGGCTGACACATAGACACAGACAACCATTCACACTCACATTCACACCTACGGTCAATTTAGAGTCACCAGTTAACCTAACCTGCATGTCTTTGGACTGTGGGGGAAACCGGAGCACCCGGAGGAAACCCATGCGGACACGGGGAGAACATGCAAACTCCACACAGAAAGGCCCTCGCCGGCCCCGGGGCTCGAACCCAGGACCTTCTTGCTGTGAGGCGACAGCGCTAACCACTACACCACCGTGCCGCCCTTCGATCAATCAATAAATAAAAAAAAAACAGTGATTAGTGCCTCCCGCTACTTGGCAGTATGTTTGGCTTTTGTTTGAACTCATTCATTCATTCATATACTGTATGTTTTTTTTTCATGTAGAATATTTATTTTTTCATGATATTAGTGGTGCTTTATGCACATGATTTCTGTTGATACCAATATCCTTGACTTGCAAGTGACGCCAAAGCAAAATAGAAACCCGGATGTCGGCCATGTTGGTGGATATACGTACAGATGTGGGGTCAGGCAACATTCCATACAAAACATAGTCATGTGTGCGCAACTCTCTTGGTTTTTCCACTGCTTTAAGCGTTCTTTTAGCTATGCCATATCTTCGTGCTGTATATGGTTGTGGTCACAACAGTACTTGTGACCGTGGCACGTTCAGATTTTTTAGAATTCCGTCCGTGATTCGGAAAGAGGGCGAGGAAACTCTGAGGCTGAGTACAGAGAGGAGACAAGGTGATCTGGACACTTCGTCCAATGACCATTTCATCCAATAGTGAAGACATTTTTTCCAAAGCCTTTTTCATACGCACTATCAATTATTTTATATTTTAGGTATTCTGGTGTTTGCTAACAAAAGTTAATAACTTGGCCAATGGCGCTCACAGCAAAGCCAAATTTTACAGGCACCTCCGTCTAAGCCTCCCTCTTTGAAAGAGCACGGTCTCTGGTCGGTTGGTCTGCACCTCGGCCTGGGATTCGTAAATGAAGCCCCCTCGAGAGCACTGCTCCATGCTGAAGATTTAATATGATCCAGCCGGAAACACAGACATGCAAGAGAGCAGCCTGCAATGACAAGGGAGTTAACTCATCCTAGGGTCAGCAAATGGCACAGGCCGACGTGGTTACCCCCTTTAGTTGAAGTTGCTTCGGTCAAATTCCATTCAGAATTCCTCATTTTTTTTGAACAAACAAATACCTCAAATATAAAATAATTGATAGTGCGTATGAAAGAGGCTTTGAATGAAATGACCAGTATTCATACTCGATGGTCAGTAGAAGTGTCTTATCTTCAGAAAAGTCTGACTTTTTAAAAATAATACGGGTCAAAACCACACACATCTGTCTTCTCTTTGTATCAAATCTTCGCTCGACCGTTCAAATCATGGTAATGCTGAGAAATTTCAGCATTGTTTACAGACACGCTTTCAGTGGCTGCCATCCTAGTTGCTTTGTATCTCCACCATCATGGCGGACGCTCATGACGTAGCACATTTTGATCACGTGGTTGCAAGTCATCTATATCGGTCAGGCCTTATATTGCATGTGATTTCTTTCAATGTCCATTTAGTGTTTATAACACAACTATTTTAAAGATTGATATTTCAGCACTATTTAGTACAGTAGGCAAGAAATAAACATGAGTGGCTCTTGGAGATGTATTGTTTTGTAATATTGTTCCAGAATAACGCATTGGTGAGATGGTGTCAACATGTTACCCAATAAGGAGTCGTTTGTTAACCTTTTCTTTCCTTTTTTTGCAGTGTTTCAGTACCATAACCCAGGCTCCTTGGATTCAAACATGCGATGCTCCCACCAACCAGCTGCCGCCAATGCTTATTGTGGCCATTACCCTGTGAGAGCTGAGAAACTTTTTTAGATTGTGTACTAATCAGAAGAAATTGTCAGTGTCATTATTTTAGCCTGTGTAGCTATTTGATGATGCATTGTTCAGTGTTGTGAAGGGAATGTTGGGATGTCAAAAAAGTCAAACCTTGATATGTATTGTAACACAGAATTTTACCACTTATTGTCCAGAACTGCTTCGTTGGCTACCACCATTGCACTGGTCAACATCCAAACTGGCAAGCAGGCGAACCTTCAGATCCTAGGGAGAGTGACATGAACCTGGTGTCATAGTCCAGTTGTGCCTCTTCCTCATTCCTCTTGTATCAGCTGTTTCCCCTCCCCTTTGTTTCTTGTTTGTCTCTGTGTGTGTCTCTGGGTGTGGTTCTCCTGCTCTCTTGCTGGGGCCAATCAACTCCTGCTGCCAATCTGTCTGCACACCCGCAATCCATCCAGCAATTAAGCTCCAGCAATATATATACCCCGGCTCTGCAATCCAGTTTTCGCCAGATCAT
The DNA here is from genome assembly GCF_027579695.1 of Neoarius graeffei. Taxonomy (NCBI): domain Eukaryota; kingdom Metazoa; phylum Chordata; class Actinopteri; order Siluriformes; family Ariidae; genus Neoarius; species Neoarius graeffei. Next base: position 20,983,670 of record NC_083596.1, on the reverse strand, counting down.
TCAGTCTACTTGTATGGTACCGTGTGAAGGCCAATCCTGTAACTGGTTGAGTTGTCTCTTGCATGTTTTTTTGAGTTTTGACTAACTGTGAATCTCCTGTGCTTCAGATCCACTGCTTGCCTGTTACCAGTCTGCCAGCTACCCTAGTCTGCCAACCTTCAGTCCTGCTCTGCCTATCCGCTCAGCTCTCCTGGAAAACCCCCGATCTTCTGCTTGCTGTTGTTGGATAGATAAATAGATAGATAGATAGCTTGCTTGCTTTATTAAACACAAGATCCACTCAGCTGATGCTGGTTTCCATTGGAGATGTGTATAAACAAATAAATCAACCTCAGTAAATCAACCTTACTTGCTGAACTGCTAGTCTTGAATCTCACTCTTGAGTCCCTTCATCTCTACACACTTGACACCTGGACAATGTAGTCAAAGGAGAAGATGAAATGCAGGTCAGATTTGATGGTCCCCTATCAAGAACACCCCTGAGTATCTGTGTTAATAATTTACTCTGTATAATGTATGCTGTACTTACAGCACCAGTCAAAAGTTTAGACACCCATACTCATTCATAGGTTTTTCTGTATTTTGACTATTTTCTACATTGTAGAACAATACTGAAGATATCAAAACTATGAAATAACATATGTATGGACTTGTGTGGTAAACAAAGAAAGTATTACAAATAAAAACGTTTCATATTTTATCTTGATGACTCTTTGCATATTATTGGCATTATCTTAACCAGCTTTATGAAGTAGTCAACTGGAATGCTTTTCAATTAACAGCCGTGCCTCGTCAAAAGTTAGTGAACTAGTTTCTTGCCTTTTTAATGTGATTGAGCTCAAATAGTAAATAATAAAAATAGTCGTCATCACTGCTGGACCCGATCTGGGCTTGAGGCGAACCATGTTTGGTTGACTTGGCCAGAATTGAAGCAGTAGGGTGGCCAGTTCCTTTCTGTGCACACACATTCACACCTATGGGCAATTTAGAGAAGCCAGTTAACCTAACTGCATGTCTTTGGACTGTGGGAGAAACTGGAGCACCCGGAGGAAACCCATGCAGATAGGGGGAGAACATACAAACATGCAAACTCCCTCTCATTTATTCCCTCTCAAAACATTTGTTCATACTGCGACTCCAGATGTGACCTATTTCCTCACATGTGGTCATGGATTAAAAGATGGAGGCTGGGATGGAGGGATGAATTAAAAAAAAAGGACTCTAATTTGAACTCATTTGTGCAGGAGCGCCCTCTAGTAGGATCGCCACCGATCCCGAAATGATTACATCTCAGTTCCTTTAAGTACACATAATAAAAATGTGCATGGTGTGTAAAACAAAGTACCATGTTCCAGCTTTGTGCTGTTTCTCTATGTGTGTTTGTAGACTCTGTTAACTATTACCAAGAGATATGTACATTGGATACAGCCCAAACCTCTTAAATACAGGTGGGTCAATATCAAAAAAGAACTTGCACTTCTGGCTGGAGTCCCTCCAAAAACGTTCTGCTGCTGCACCTCAAGCCTAATATCTCTCCTGCCTTGCTTTTTTTCCTTACATATGTACAATTTGTCATATGTAGATTGTGGCTTTGTGTGCTGTTGACAGCATACATACACACAAACACACTCATATACAAACACATATGAACTCCCACAAAAATGCAAGAAATGTGAGTTTTTCAACACAAGAAGACAAACTTCATATCTAAAAAGTACCCAAATTTATCAAAACAATTCATTGATTTCCTCACGGGTGACGTATAGACATTTATGTCACAGTTGTACAACCCTGATTCCAAAAAAGTTGGGATAAAGTGCATATTGTAAATAAAAACGGAATGCAATGATGTGGAAGTTTCAAAATTCCATATTTTATTCAGAATAGAACATAGATGACATATCAAATGTTTAAACTGAGAAAATGTATAATTTAAGGAGAAAAATTAGGTGATTTTAAATTTCATGAAAGCAACACATCTCAAAAAAGTTGGGACAAGGCCATGTTTACCACTGTGAGACATCCCCTTTTCTCTTTACAACAGTCTGTAAACGTCTGGGGACTGAGGAGACAAGTTGCTCAAGTTTAGCGATAGGAATGTTAACCCATTCTTGTCTAATGTAGGATTCTAGTTGCTCAACTGTCTTAGGTCTTTTTTGTCGTATCTTCCATTTTATGATGCGCCAAATGTTTTCTATGGGTGAAAGATCTGGACTGCAGGCTGGCCAGTTCAGTACCCGGACCCTTCTTCTACGCAGCCATGATGCTGTAATTGATGCAGTATGTGGTTTGGCATTGTCATGTTGGAAAATGCAAGGTCTTCCCTGAAAGAGACGTCATCTGGATGGGAGCATATGTTGCTCTAGAACCTGGATATACCTTTCAGCATTGATGGTGTCTTTCCAGATGTGTAAGCTGCCCATGCCATACGCACTAATGCAACCCCATGCCATCAGAGATGCAGGCTTCTGAACTGAGCACTGATAACAACTTGGATCGTCCTTCTCCTCTTTAGTCCGAATGACACGGTGTCCCTGATTTCCATAAAGAACTTCAAATTTTGATTCGTCTGACCACAGAACAGTTTTCCACTTTGCCACAGTCCATTTTAAATGAGCCTTGGCCCAGAGAAGACGTCTGCGCTTCTGGATCATGTTTAGATACGGCTTCTTCTTTGAACTATAGAGTTTTAGCTGGCAACGGCGGATGGCACGGTGAATTGTGTTCACAGATAATGTTCTCTGGAAATATTCCTGAGCCCATTTTGTGATTTCCAATACAGAAGCATGCCTGTATGTGATGCAGTGCCGTCTAAGGGCCCGAAGATCACGGGCACCCAGTATGGTTTTCCGGCCTTGACCCTTATGCAGGGAGATTCTTCCAGATTCTCTGAATCTTTTGATGATATTATGCACCGTAGATGATGATATGTTCAAACTCTTTGCAATTTTACACTGTCGAACTCCTTTCTGATATTGCTCCACTATTTGTCGGCGCAGAATTAGGGGGATTGGTGATCGTCTTCCCATCTTTACTTCTGAGAGCCGCTGCCACTCCAAGATGCTCTTTTTATACCCAGTCATGTTAATGACCTATTGCCAATTGACCTAATGAGTTGCAGTTTGGTCCTCCAGCTGTTCCTTTTTTGTACCTTTAACTTTTCCAGCCTCTTATTGCCCCTGTCCCAACTTTTTTGAGATGTGTTGCTGTCATGAAATTTCAAATGAGCCAATATTTGGCATGAAATTTCAAAATGTCTCACTTTCGACATTTGATATGTTGTCTATGTTCTATTATGAATGCATCAGTTTTTGAGATTTGTAAATTATTGCATTCCATTTTTATTTACAATTTGTACTTTGTCCCAACTTTTTTGGAATTGGGGTTGTAGTTCTGAATGTCCCAGACGTAGCTCATATGAAAAAATTCGAGTGGTGTATTCCCCAGTAAAACACTCATGTCGATATAATAATGTACTTTATTTTCTGAGATTGTTACTTTTTTTTTTTTTTTGCCTCACAGTTCCAGGGTCCTTGGTTCAAACAGTTGTTCAGAATCAGAATTTAGAATCTGAATCGGAATCAGCAATCTGTCTGCACACCTGGAATCCATCTATTGGTCAAGCTCCAGCAGTGTATATACCCTGGCTCTGCAATCCAGCCTTCACTAGATCAGTCTTCAGCCACCCCAGTCTGCCAGCTGGTCTTCAGTCCTGCTCTGCCTGTCAGATCAGCTCTCCTGGAAAACCCTTCATGTTCTGCTTGCTGTTGTTCAATAAAATCAACCTTACTTGCTGAACTGCTAGTCTTGAATCTCACTTTTGGATCCAGTCATGTCTGTACACTTGACACCTGGACAGTGTTGTCAAAGTAGAAGATGAAATGCAGGTCAGATTAGATGGTCCCCCATCAAGAACACCCCTGAGTATCTGTGTTCATAATATACTCTGTATAATGTATGCTGTACTTACAGCACCAGTCAAAAGTTTAGACACCCATACTCATTCATAGGTTTTTCTGTATTTTGACTTCTATATTGTAGAACAATACTGAAGACATCACAACTATGAAATAACATATGGAACATATATGGACTTATGTGATAAAGAAAGTGTTAAAAAACAATGCTTCATATTTTAGATTCTTCAAAGTAGCCACTGTTTACTTTGATGACGCTTTGCACACTATTAGTATTATCTTGCCAATAACTGTAGTCACCAGGTAGTCAACTGGAATGCTTTTCAATTAACAGCCGTGCCTCGTCAAAAATTAATTAGTGAACTAGTTTCTTGCCTTTTTAATGTGATTGAGCTCAAATAGTAAATAATAAAAATACAGTCATCATCACTGTCATACCCAATCTGGGCTTGAGGCAAACCATGTTTGGTGGACTTGGCCAGAATTACAGCAGTAGGGCAGGAAGGTTCCTTTCCGCACACTCACACATTCACCCCATGAGCAATTTAGAATAGCCAGTTAACCCAGTTGCATGTCTTTGATGAAAACCAGAACAAACCCACACAGACACAGGGAGAACATGTAAACTCCACAGGTGCACCAGCCCCAGAGACCACGGGGTTCCCCCACATCACCCTCATGAAGATGGGGCTGCATGATGACTCGGGGGCCTTCCTGGAGCTCTTTGAGTGAGCCATGGAGTCATGGAGGTGGCCAGACAAGCAGTGAGTGGCCTGCCTGCTACCATTCCTGACCGGTGAAGCACAGCTCATAGCTCAGCAACTGCCTGCAGATAACCAGCTGGACTATGTAGACCTGAAGTGTGCGATCCTACAGTGAGTCAACCACTCCCCAGAGCAACACAGGCAGCGCTTCTGTGTGCTGACACTGGAGGAAGTTGGCCAGCCCTTCGCCTACAGCAAATAGCTGCGGGACGCCTGTTGACACTGGTTGAGGGTAGAGGACCACGACAGTGTTTCCCATACATTGACGAGACTATGGCGGCCTGCCATAGTCTAATTTGGGCCGCCATAGTCTCAGTCCGCGCCCGCCCGCACGCACACACGCATGGTGACACTGACGCACCCCGCCTGACATTGCGTGCGTTGCCTATCTGAGACAGCGTGAGGAGACAACTCTGATAAGCTACATCCTGTCTGCATCTACATGTTAAGGTAAGTTTATACAACTTTATGTAGCCTTTGACACGATTGAGAAGGTGACATTTAGGCTACGCTATTGTGCTTTATAGGCGTATGGAGCGCATTGATGAATGACGTTAAGTGTATTGTTTCAGTAAAATTACTTGGTCCATTTCGTACTGGCAAACCTACCTTTTCTGTAAGGCAACAGTAGGCTATTTTGAGGCAATATTAGTTAGCCCTACATAGTTATCTAATTCGTCAAATTAACTTTATCTTCCTACCAGGATCAGGTCATTTCCAAATTCACTGGCGAAGTGCTTCCCGCTTGACATTGTATGTGCGCAGTCTATCCAAGTGATGGAGACGTGAAGTGACAGCAGTGATAAACTAATCTAGGTCTGCATGTACATGTTAAAAGGGAAAAGTAGTCTATTCTAACAGAGAGCGAACTTCGATGCCACTTTTGAGAATTAGTGCTAGTAGCCTTAACGTGTTACTGGTGAGACGGAAGACGTTAAATTATTTTTAGCCTTTTCTAATAGGCTACCTTCTAAAGGTGAAGCTATTAGGCTACATAATTAAGGGAATGTAATGTTAGTTACCTACTTAATTAAATTAACTTCTTGACTCGAATTTGATCGTTTTCAAATTTACTGATGAAGAGTGTTTCTCCACTAACATAGGCCTTAATGCAACGCGTTGAATGTCAGGTGACGATGTCAGCCTTACTGTAGATGCTACAGCTGTAACAGAAAATCTCCGATCCTTATTAAACTGATGCTAAATTTGTTTTGTTAATTCAGATCATGAGCATTTTGAATTATTTCAAAAAGAGGGATCGAAATTCACCTCAGGATAAAGAGGTAGTGACTGAGGTAGGCCTAACATCAACTGCTTGCTGTCTTTGTCAGGATGTCAAATTGGTACAACACTCCTAGCAAGTGAGTGCGATGAATGGGGGCAGATATACCCATTACTCAGCCACTTAGCAGCGATTGCCCTTGTTGTGCCGGTGTCGAGCGTGAATTGTGAAAGAGACTTTTCCACAATGAACAAGGTAAGGACATCTGCAGGCAAACCAGTGATGTGAATTTCAATTTACATTTACCCATTGTTTTTATGCTCAAATCCCACCTAAGTTCAATCTCACTTTCACTTAATTAAATATTTCAGAGTGAGCTCTACAATCACATGACTCATTGTAGTAACAAGTTGTTTGCCATTTTAGGTCAAAACAGACCTTCGTAACAGACTGCAAGGAGAGCACCTGGCTGCCTGCTTGAGGATTTCCATTAACGGGCCACAACCAGAAGATATAAATTATGAAAGGGTACTCGAACTCTTTTTCTCAAAGCCAAGAAAAATCAAATGCACAAGTGCAGGGTGTGGTCTTTGTAAATAGGGCAGGCATTTGTCAGGGTCACTTTTGACATACAGCAGAGCTAGAAGTCCTTGTTTTGTAGGACTTTTTGTAGGAGTTCAGGGTGTGAAGTATTGTAGGATTTTTGGTTTGGTTTGGTTGCTATCTGTAATATGTTCTTCTTGTAGGACTGCCCTCTGTAGCAACATGCTAAAATAAAATACAAGGTGCATAACCAATACCAATGAATTTGTTCTTTGTTAGTCTTAGTTTAGTAGTATTAGTAGGCTAAACAACCCCCGCGCACCCCTGCAATTCAACCGGACACGTGCGCCACACGCTAAACAACCCCCCGCACACCCCTGCAATTCAACTGGACACGCATGCCACGCATGCCACGCCCCCCCAATGGGCTGCCCCCATAGTCTCCAAAATTTCTGTGGGAAACACTGCACGACATTGAGGGAGTCATTGATGCTGTGGCACTGGAGCAGTTCATCGCTCGGCTGCCAAGGGGGACAGTGGAATGGGTCCAGCTGACGTCTCTGGATCAGGCCATTGAGCTGGCAGAGGACCATCTGGCAGCAGTTCCAGTGGCAGGCGAACATTCTGCTTCTTCTTCTCTCTCTCTCTTTCTCTTGTCCTGATCCCCCCTCTTGTTCTGCCCCTTCCTCTTGTCTCCTTCCTGTACCATGGAAGCGGGAGCCGATCCCCCCACAGCCAGCTCCCCGAGTCCATGGTTCCCCTTCCCCCCTTCCCCTTATGTATCTGTGTCTTCCCCACAGGTGAGTGCTCCTTGCCCCAGCAGTGCAGAGGTGAGGCCTGGGCCAGTGTGCTGGCACTGCGGTGAGCCTGTGCAATTCCAGGACCAGTACCAGACAATGGAGGTGGGGACAGTGGTCCGGATCCCTGATGCACCAGAAACTGCCCCCGATTGAGCTGGAATGTACTGCATACTGGTGAGTATTCAAGGGGATACACATCAGGCTTTGGTGGATTCCGATTGTAATCAGACCTCCATGCATCAAAGCCTGATTCAATGTGGGGCACTGGGAAAGGCATGATTGGTGAAGGTCAAATGTGTGCACTGGGCATTACAAAAATTTCCACTAATGCCTGTCACTATTCACTTCCAGGGAGAAAAACAGTGTGGAGGCTGCGGTTAGCCCGAGCCTCACCTACCCACTGATCCTGGGAACAGATTGGCTGGGGTTTAAAACGTTAATGAAACAGATAGGAGTGGGTTTGTCCTGCATGTCACAGGGGAATCTCACCACAACGTTAGCTGGGGAGGTGGTCCCAGGGCCGTCTGCATCAACTCTGTGTCATGATGACACAGAGAGTGGGGAGAGCTCTCCTCCCTCTCTAGGGAATCCCTTAGGGGATTTCCCATTGGAGCAGGTGCGTGACAAGTCTCTGCGACACACTCGTGACCAAATGAAAGTAATTGTTGGCCAAATCCTCCAGTCTAATATTGCGCTTTCCTTCCTGTACTTATTATTAAGGAGAGGCTCTATTGAGTGATGCAGGACACTCAAACTAAAGAAAAGATTACACAGTTGTTAGTCCCAAAGAACTATAGGGAACTTTTATTCTATGTGGCTCATCATAATCCGATGGCTGGGCATTTGGGGCAGGATAAAACACTAAATCATTTCATGGCCCGTTTCTATTGGCCAGGGATTCACGCCGATGTCTGTAGGTAGTGTGCAACATGTCGCAAATGCCAGCTGGTGAATCCAGCGGCCACACCAAAAGTACCATTGTGCCCATTACCATTGATTGAGATTCCCTTCAAAAGAATTGCTATGGATCTTGTCGGGCCATTAGATTGATCTGCATGCGGGTATTGCTTTGTGTTAGTCATAGTGGATTATGCAACGTGATATCCAGAAGCAATGTCTCTCCACAATATTTCAGCATGCAATGTTGTGGAGGCACTCTTCCGCGTTATCTCCTGAATCAAGGTTCCGAAAGAAATCCTGACTGATCAAGGCACTACTTTTGTGTTACACACACTACGTGAATTGTACGAATAATTGGAGATTAAATTAATTCATACTCATGTTTATCATCTGCAAATGGATGGGCTGGTTGAACAATTTAACCAAACTCTTAAAAATATGATTCGTTAGTTCATTCACAGGGATGCTAAAAACTAGGACAGGTGGCTAGACCCTCTGTTGTTTGCAGTGCGCAAGGTCCAACAAGCCTCCACTGGGTTTTCCCCATTTGAATTGCTGTATGGGCACAAGCCCCATGGTGTCTTAGACATCATTAGAGAAAATTAGGAGGAAGGGCCTTCTCAAAGCAAAAATGAAATTCAATATGTTCTTGACCTGAGAGCAAAACTCCATGCACTGAGTCACATAACCCAGGAGAATTTGCTTCAGGCCCAAGAATGTCAATCTCGCCTGTACAACAGAGGGGCATGGCTAAGAGAATTTGCACCAGGAGATAAAGTCCTCATTTTACTGCCTACCACAAGTTTAAAATTACTCACCAAGTAGCAAGGGCCCTTTGAAGTCACAAAGCGAGTTGGGGAGGTTGACTATGAGGTCAAACGTCCAGACAGAGGTGACACGTCAAATTTACCACCTTAATCTCCTGAAACCGTGGAGAGAGGAGGTTCCTGTGGATCTGGCGATGGTAGTTCCAGAGAGGGCAGAGCTGGAATCAGAAGTAAATCTAAAAAATGTTGCCCAGTTCACCCCGGTCCCCTGTGGAGACCACCTCTCACTGTCCCAGAGAGCACAAGTTATTAGGTTGCAGGAGGAATTCTGTGATGTGTTCTGGCCCCTCCCTAGTTGCACCGACCTCATAGAGCACCACATTGAGACTCCCCCAGGAGTGGTGGTGCACAGCCGCCTGTATCGGCTCCCTGAGCACAAGAAAAATATGGTTTGGGATGAACTCCAGACTGTGCTTAAGATGGGGGTAATTGAGGTGTCACACAGCGACTGGAACAGTCCAGTAGTCTTGGTTCTCAAAACCAGAGGTGGACAGTAATGAAGTACATTTACTTGAGTACTGTACTTAAGTATACTTTTTGAGTATCTGTACTTTACGTGAGTATTATCTTTTTTGGAAACTTATGACTTTAACTTCACTACATTTGAAAGGCAAATATCGTACTTTTTACTCCACTACATTTCTATCAATATCCTCGTTACTTGTAACTATGAAGCAGCTTTGAAAGTGGATGAGTTTTTTTTCTTTTCTAAAACATGATTGATTTTTTTTCGCAGGTGACACTGAGACAGCCGATCAGTAATCACTAGGGTCATGCCATGTCCACAGTCTGTATAAAATCAAGTTCAATGATTTCTCTGCAGCATTATTTAACATGATCAGTTGATGGCAGAATGGAAGGAGGAGGTTCTTCTGGAGAACGCACTCATGGCTTTATCTAGAACGCATGTTTCAGTTTTCTGAAAGGATTAAAGATTTGTTTCATTTTAAATGTTTGTTTTGTTTGCTGAAAATGAACCACATCATGGCCTACAGAAACTCACCGTCCAACCTGTGGGAGCATATTGAGGTATATAAATGTTTTATTCCAAGAGAAAGCTTCCAATGAAGTAGTCTGTGCTTTTAGAGCTAGCGATAACGTTGTAAACGTAGCAATGCAGTCTGGTTAGTCAAATGACTTTCTATGGATTTGCCTGCCAAGTTGCCATTGCCTTGTCCACGGCTAACGATAACACATAGCTAGTTAACTTGGACGCTGTTAGTTAGCATGTAAAAACAGAGTTACGCTAACATGAATAACGTTAACTTATCTGAAGTCCTTTCAGAAATCTCATCTCATTATCTCTAGCCGCTTTATCCTGTTCTACAGGGTCGCAGGCAAGCTGGAGCCTATCCCAGCTGACTATGGGCGAAAGGCGGGGTACACCCTGGACAAGTCACCAGGTCATCACAGGGCTGACACATAGACACAGGCAACCATTCACACTCACACCTACGGTCAATTTAGAGTCACCAGTTAACCTAACCTGCATGTCTTTGGACTGTGGGGGAAACCGGAACACCCAGAGGAAACCCACGCGGACACGGGGAGAACATGCAAACTCCGCACAGAAAGGCCCTCGCCGGCCACGGGGCTCGAACCTGGACCTTCTTGCTGTGAGGCGACAGCGCTAACCACTACACCACCGTGTTGCCCTACTTAAGTATTTTTAAAAGCAAATACTTCAGTACTTTAACTTAAGTAAAAATTTGACTGGGCAACTTTCACTTGTATCGGAGTAACATTTGACCAGTGGGATCTGTACTTTGACTTAACCCTTTGATGCAAAACATGGGTCAAAAGTGACCCGGCTGAGTTTTTATCTTCTATATCTTTGCAATAAATTAATTCCATCATTCAGTATTCAAGGTATTCCTCAACTTGTTTTTGATCATCATACATCCTTATTTTATTTTTTCCTTTCTTACTTTTTGAATAAAAACCCTTTTTGTATCACTACCCTTCAAATGCACAACATGGGTCAAAAACGACCTGCATTCATTTTCCAGGTTATTTCATGTATGGCTGAGTGTTTCTATGATATACTTTTGAAATAAATTCATTTTGTCATTTACTTTTCCAAATATGCAGTAAATATCTTGTTTTTGTTTAGCACAAATCATCATTTTTATTTTTCCTTTCTTAAGTTATGAACAAGCACAGCTTTTGTAATTCTCCATCAAGTTTACACACATGGGTCAGAAACGACCCGCATGCATTTACTACAGCGTTTGGTGGGAACTGTGAATTGTGCTTGTGTCAGACATTTCACAGCTCAGCACAGCGCCCTTTGCCCATCTAATACATGTAAGTAATGTTTTTCAATTGTTCTAACATTACCTTAGAAAAAAATTGATTATGTTTAGGTTACCCTGAGAGTAAGTAGATTACTTGTCAGAAAGTTATAAGTAATTACTATTAGCTACCGAGCTGCTGACATATTCTACTTTAGTGAGCTAATTTTATTGTAGTTAGTTTTATTGTAGTTGGCTATATAGTTAATAAATAAATAACTGGCCCCATTCACTGCTAAAGTAATTACTTGAAACAAATTATTATTATAGTATTAAGACATTTAATTTTAAATCACACTTGGATGACCCATGTGTAGTAATATAAAAAGTATTTTTGTTCATAAAGTAGGAAAGAAAAAATTAAATTAATGATTTGTGGTAATTAAAAACAAGATATTTAAAGAATACTTGGAATATTCAATCATAAAATAAATTGATTTCAGAAGATAGAGCAAAGAAAAACTCAGTCAGCATGAAATAACCTGGAAAATGAATGCGGGTGGGTGGCACGGTGGTGTAGTGGTTAGCGCTGTCGCCTCACAGCAAGAAGGTCCTGGGTTCGAGCCCCGGGGCCGGCGAGGGCCTTTCTGTGTGGAGTTTGCATGTTCTCCCCGTGTCCGCGTGGGTTTCCTCCGGGTGCTCTGGTTTCCCCCACAGTCCAAAGACATGCAGGTTAGGTTAACTGGTGACTCTAAATTGACCGTAGGTGTGAATGTGAGTGTGAATGGTTGTCTATGTGTCAGCCCTGTGATGACCTGGCGACTTGTCCAGGGTGTACCCCGCCTTTCGCCCGTAGTCAGCTGGGATAGGCTCCAGCTTGCCTGCGACCCTGTAGAAGGATAAAGCGGCTAGAGATAATGAATGAATGAATGAATGATATTGGCAGATCCCCTTGACTCCATTATCCCACGAGAAAATGTTCTTTTCCACTCCGTTTGGGTTACACCAATTTGTCACCTTTCTTTTTGGGTTGTTTGGGGCCCCACCGACATTTCAGCATCTCATGGACCAAATTCTCCATCCCCACAATGCGTATGTGGCGGCCAACTTGGGCAACATAATCATTTATTGTAATGATTGGGAGTGGCATATACAACATCTCAGGGTGGTCCTGGTGTTGCTGAGGTGCATGGGTCTCACAGCAAACCTGAAAAAGTGTGCAATTGGGCAGGTGGAAGTACCTGGTATCTGGGCTTCCACCTGGCTCATGGGCAGGTGTATCCCCAAATTGATAAGACTGCAGCAATTGCGGCCTGCCCATGACTTAAGACCAAAAAGGGTGTGAGGCAGTTCCTGGGGCTGGCTGGCTATTATAGGCAGTTCATGCCTAACTTTTCAGATGTCACCAGCTCGCTGACTGACCTCACTAAAAAGGGAGTGCCAGATCCGGTCCAATGGACAGAGCTGTGCCAACAGGCCTTTACCCAAGGTAAAAACTGCACTGTGTAGGGGCCACTTTTATACTCCCCTTACTTCTCTCTCTTTTGTTTTGCAGACCGATGCATTGGAACTGAGTTCTCAAAAAACGATTTATTTCTAGCTTTTCAGCCTTTTTCTAATTCCCAGCCATGCACACACACACACACACACACACACACACACACACACACACACACACACACACACACACACACACACACACAAGTGTTCTGGTTGGGGAGAGCTCCCTTTCTCTGCTCTCCTCTCCTTATAAAGGGCGCGGTCACTGGAGAAGACACACAAACACAGGTTAATTCCCATCAGGTGCAATGATTCCACCACTTACCTTCCCTGACTCCGCCCTCCATTCACAGACCGACGCTTGGCCACGCCCCCGCTGCCACAATGGGCTTGCATATCTTTCATCTGGAAATATAGAGCTATCATACCCTTTACATTACATTACAGGCATTTAGCAGACACTTATATCGAGAGTGACATAGAAGATACCCAGGGCAGCCCAGGGAGCACTTGAGGGTTCGGCACCTAGTTCAAGGGCACTTCAGCCATTCCTGCTGGTCCAGGGAATTGAACCCGTGATCTTTTGGTCCTCAAGCTGCTTCTCTTACCTTTAGGCCAAGGCATAAAATCCTCTTTAAAATGAAAAATGATTTAAGGTATAAATGGGTGATGATTAGTTTTTACTGTATGTAAAGCTTTCAAGGTACATTCCATGTACCCTTCTGGGTAAAAGATACATACAAAAGGTACAACAGGTGTACCATGGAGGTTCCACCCAAGCAAGATGGAAAAGCACAACGTAGTACCCTTTTTTTTAAATGTATAATACAAATAACTGATCACTTAAGACTGTAATGTTTATTGTAATGTTACTTTAATGTTTAAACCAAATTGTAACAGCAGGCCACTAAACAGATTTAAACCATATCTAAGTTACATGTCAATCCTGAGACCGAGATACTGATTTCTTCTGCTCCTCGGACCTGCCTGATCCATCCTGATGCCCTACTTCTGGTTGGAATCTCATCACATTGCTCCTGTGGAGGGTGGCCCCATATAGACAGTCAAAAGTTGCACTTGGAAGATGGCTCTGGACACTTACAGTAATACATTTATGTCTGAGGACTACAGTTGACTTGCTAAGTTTAGGACTGCAGTTATCATAAACAGTTTTGCACTCAAGTTTCCATCAATGAACAGTTTATAACTTCAACAAAATAGACTTCAGGTTAAAACTATAATGATTTTCCTGGTTTCATAGTTATACTTTGTGACGATATAGGACACAGTTATAGAAGCAAGTTATTTATCACCCAGATGAGGATAGGTTCCCTTTTGAGTCTGGCTCCTCTCAAGGTTTCTTCCTTATGTCGTCTGGGGGAGTTTTTCCTTGCCACCATTGCCACAAGCTTGCTCATTGGGGATAAATTAGGGATAAAATTAGCTCATGTTTAAAGGAGATATGCAGAACCTTTATTTTTAAATACATTTCTGAGTGGATAGTATCTCCATCCTTGACGCTTGTATGCTGCATAAATGGGGGGGGGGAATATATATATATATATATATATATATATATCTCATCTCATCTCATTATCTCTAGCCGCTTTATCCTTCTACAGGGTCGCAGGCAAGCTGGAGCCTATCCCAGCTGACTATGGGCGAAAGGCGGGGTACACCCTGGACAAGTCGCCAGGTCATCACAGGGCTGACACATAGACACAGACAACCATTCACATTCACACCTACGGTCAATTTAGAGTCACCAGTTAACCTAACCTGCATGTCTTTGGACTGTGGGGGAAACCGGAGCACCCGGAGGAAACCCACGCGGACACGGGGAGAACATGCAAACTCCGCACAGAAGGGCCCTCGCTGGCCACGGGGCTCGAACCCGGACCTTCTTGCTGTGAGGCGACAGCGCTAACCACTACACCACCGTGCCGCACACATATATATATATATATATATATATATATATATATATATATATATATATGAACTGAGACAATCACATTCTGAAGCAAATTAAATAATCTTATACCGGTAACTTAAACACACAATACAAGTTACATGTATTAATCTAAATGCAGGCAAACAATGTGTTATATTTGTTGTTTTGTATCCAAATGAGAGTCGGAGTTTACCCGTCTGTGTTCTCACTTCTTGAAGGCTGATCTTGTGGCCAATCGTTTTGAAACAATCTGACTTTCAGTTGTTTGCTCAGTTATCCGTTCATTCACTTCTTCCATGTAAAGGCGAGATTGCAGCAATATCCAGTGGACAAATCAGACGGCTGGTCCACTCATTCTCCATTTTCTCCACACTGAGTACTCCACCACTACTGCTCAGCTCAGGCAATTACTAAAACCCGGAACAGGACAGGACATCATCAGTTTTAGCAACAACTGCGGGGAGGTCACTGCCCGAGCGATAATACGTCACATCCCGTTCCATCCCAGGTTTTAGCAACAACCCTCGGCTCACACTCCGGGAGAACTGGTGCAACTGAACTTACTTTCTTTTTTTAAAAAATAAATAAATAAAATAAATACTTTCCTTTTCTTGGAGTTTTCTTTTCCTTTAATTGTTTCTACTGCACCTTCTTTCAATACGGGCTTATAGCCAATGCTCCTCAACAGATCAGAGGTCTCATACGAGTCTTCAGTAAAATGTGCAGAGCAGAGGAGAGACAACTTTGTAGGCGCACAATGTGCCCGTGAACTTCTCGCAAAACGTGTCCAAATCGTTGCACTTTGAACATTCTTGGGCCATGAATGCAACGTAAATCCACCTTCTGTCATGTTGCTGCACCCGCCAGCAACACATCTACGTGGCATGGCGATAAATTAGCTCAAAATGGAGGATTGGCGTTGCAGTCAGCTCTGTGTTTTAGTATAGCGGAAATGGTGATGAGACCGATAGACTTCCTGTTGTGATGTCACGGACATCAAGGTCATTCACTCAGACCGCTACCTACAACCCCGATTCCAAAAAAGTTGGGACAAAGCACAAATTGTAAATAAAAACGGAATGCAATGATGTGGAAGTTTCAAAATTCCATATTTTATTCAGAATAGAACATAGATGACATATCAAATGTTTAAACTGAGAAAATGTATCATTTAAAGAGAAAATTAGGTGATTTTAAATTTCATGACAGCAACACATCTCAAAAAAGTTGGGACAAGGCCATGTTTACCACTTTTCTCTTTACAACAGTCTGTAAACGTCTGGGGACTGAGGAGACAAGTTGCTCAAGTTTAGGGATAGGAATGTTAACCCATTCTTGTCTAATGTAGGATTCTAGTTGCTCAACTATCTTACTGTAGGTCTTTTTTGTCGTATCTTCCATTTTATGATGCGCCAAATGTTTTCTATGGGTGAAAGATCTGGACTGCAGGCTGGCCAGTTCAGTACCCAGACCCTTCTTCTACGCAGCCATGATGCTGTAATTGATGCAGTATGTGGTTTGGCATTGTCATGCTGGAAAATGCAAGGTCTTCCCTGAAAGAGACGTCGTCTGGATGGGAGCATATGTTGCTCTAGAACCTGGATATACCTTTCAGCATTGATGGTGTCTTTCCAGATGTGTAAGCTGCCCGTGCCACATGCGCTAATGCAACCCCATACCATCAGAGATGCAGGCTTCTGAACTGAGCGCTGATGACAACTTGGGTCGTCCTTCTCCTCTTTAGTCCGAATGATACGGCGTCCCTGATTTCCATAAAGAACTTCAAATTTTGATTCGTCTGACCACAGAACAGTTTTCCACTTTGCCACAGTCCATTTTAAATGAGCCTTGGCCCAGAGAAGACGTCTGCGCTTCTGGATCATGTTTAGATACGGCTTCTTCTTTGAACTATAGAGTTTTAGCTGGCAATGGCGGATGGCACAGTGAATTGTGTTCACAGATAATGTTCTCTGGAAATATTCCTGAGCCCATTTTGTGATTTCCAATACAGAAGCATGCCTGTATGTGATGCAGTGCCATCTAAGGGCCCGAAGATCACGGGCACCCAGTATGGTTTTCCGGCCTTGACCCTTACGCACAGAGATTCTTCCAGATTCTCTGAATCTTTTGATGATATTATGCACCGTAGATGATGATATGTTCAAACTCTTTGCAATTTTACACTGTCGAACTACTTTCTGATATTGCTCCACTATTTGTCGGCGCAGAATTAGGGGGATTGGTGATCCTCTTCCCATCTTTACTTCTAAGAGCCGCTGCCACTCCAAGATGCTCTTTTTATACCCAGTCATGTTAATGACCTATTGCCAATTGACCTAATGAGTTGCAATTTGGTCCTCCAGCTGTTCCTTTTTTGTACCTTTAACTTTTCCAGCCTTATTGCCCCTGTCCCAACTTTTTTGAGATGTGTTGCTGTCATGAAATTTCAAATGAGCCAATATTTGGCATGAAATTTCAAAATGTCTCACTTTCCACATTTGATATGTTGTCTATTGTGAATACAATATCAGTTTTTGAGATTTATAAGTTATTGCATTCCGTTTTTATTTACAATTTGTACTTTGTCCCAACTTTTTTTGGAATCGGGGTTGTATATGAATCGCTTAAATCGTACAAAGTACTGTATTAGATTTATTGTTCACGCTTAAAACTATTCCTGTGCCATTCTTGAAGTCAAGGCATTTATAAACGATAGTGAGGCCATGGTTCTGCGTATCTCCTTTAAAGTCTTAAATTTTCTGTAAAGCTGCAAATTTGCGACAATGTCTATTGTTAAAAGAGCTATACAAATAAACTTGACTTAAACAGAAATTCTAAGCAAAGATTAACTGTTTACGTGGTGGCCAGTAAATGTATGATAAAGTGAAGGATGCTGAATTGCCTTCACATGATTTCAAGAGAATGAGTCATTTTGTCATTTCAAGAATCTTGCAGAAAAGAGGAAAGAAAGCTTTTCTCCGTTCTGATGGATTTCGGTTGCTGTGCATGGGTGATGTAGGGCGTCGTTTGAACGCGAGTAACCCCAGTCAATTCACCGAAAATAACCCGAGCACTGCAGCATCAGCACCAGCGCATGCGCAGCTGTGCTCTTTAAAGGCACAGCGTCTTTGTTTACGTCAATGAGTGTAAGATGCTGAAGTTTATCTGAAGATGAGATTATATCATACAGAGACTAGACTCCCTTGCAATCACGTACTAGACTCTCAGGAGCATTTTTTTTCTTTACTCAGATTTAAATCATGTTTATAAAATTGAACATTTTGCTCATTGTGCAAAGACTATAGATAAATTATCTGGCGAATAATTTTGCAGCAAGGTACAAATTTGGGTATATGTTCTGCAAATGCAAGTTTGTCTGCCATCCAGATGTTCTTTCTATAACTCATGTCTGAAAGTATATCACAGATCGCATGTCAAAGACATATGCTGTGATTTCCAGGGTCCGGTTACCTGCCTAAATGCACCGTAATGGCATGAGTCGAGGACATGATGGAGCATCCTGGACAACCGTGGGGAAACTCGAGATCCCCACCTGTCCCGTGACCGCATGTGGCACAGTGCCAACCCGCCCTGAGCTTTCTGCAGAGATGACTTCTCCTCCTCCAACCCCCACCTCACCTCATCCCATCCCATCCCATCCCACCCACCCACCCACCCCATCCACACGCATGCTTCATCCCTTTCTACACCACCTCACTGACAGGCCTGCACATCTGGATATTTTTAACATCTGCACTCATTCAAACAGCACAGGGATTGTTTTTGCATCGCATCAGAAGTCCTGCTCGGATCTGAGGCTCGATGTGAGGGGATCTGATCGGTCCCTGGACTGCTGCGGGATCCGATCCGATCCGACCCGGTGTGGATGCTGATGCGGGAAACGGAAGTGAACGCGCCTGGACTTTAGAAGTAAAAACTGAAAGAAATGACGGATTGCCCTTCCCGTCAGCTGACCGGAATTTCACTTGACTATAATGTCAATGCATCATTTCCAGCCTTCATGACTGTCATGCATGTTTTGGTCTTGGCTTTGGTTTTGTCCTAGACTTTGCGGAATGGATGCCAGATGGAGCTGATTCCTACAGGAGAGTAATCGGACGTGTTGCGGACTCTTTGTGCTTTGTGTGATCTGGTGTGATCCATTCGGGCATGTCAGGATCACAAGGATATCTGTGTAGGTAGATAAGAGCATCAGCATCAGCCAGCTGGAGACGTGTCAGTGCATCTCAATTTGAAAAAAAAAGAAGAAGAAGAAGAAGAAGAAGAAGAAGTAAGGTTCCCTATCAGCACCACTCTGTCCTTGTGCATGTTTCTTTATTTCTAAATGTAGATGATGTATTCATGTATGTCACATTGTTCTGATTTAAGCCCTGCAGGGCTCAGAGCTGAAGGTAACACTTCACAGTCATTTCCTCAGCTTACCACCTAATTGTGTGTCCGTTTCTAATTCAATCACATTACAGCATCCTTACTGAAAAAGAGCCACTCAACCTTCATCACCTGTTTTGAAAACATCGTCTTAAATCCTTGGATATTTCCAGTGTAAAGATTTGTTCATGATGCCTTTTTATCCTGGTGCTTTTGTTCTGAGTGCTTTTGTGATAAGCCGTGTTGGTGGTCTTTCTCTGATCACAGCCCGTCTGCTCCTCCCTGTGTACCTGCAGTGGGTGAAAACCATCGCAGGATGGTAATGGAAGGCCAGTAATGGCAAGTCAATCAATAAAGACCCATTCTCAGACACCCCACCCCGACCCCTCTCTTCCCCTCCTTGGCAGAGAATATGAGATATTCAGAAACACACACCATGCCGTGAATCTTCAAGTGGAATTTCTGAAATGGATTGCAGCACTTTCTGTGAGTGGATTCAGGCAGGCAGTTTGGATGGGTTTACTGTTTGTGTATCATGTAGCCTATAGATTTTCCTGGATGATTGCTTGCCTGTCATTGGCTTATTTTGGCTAGACTCTGTCTCACGGTCCAAGGTTTTGTTTTTCTCTACTACAGCTTGTGCGGCGTGCCACTTAACCTGTAGACATGAACAAAATCTGTTCCATCCAACCTTCCTATCCACTGCTTTATAATTAACACTGATGTCTGAGCTTATTTTTTCAGAAGGACTGAGGAATTTAGGGAGGTATATACAGTATGTGAAGTTGATTATTGAGCTAGATCATACACGTTAAGCTTATGTTATTAAGCTTCAGAAGACGCTGTGTTTGCTTGACTGAGTAGGCTGGATAACTGCTGTTTTAATGGGATGATGTGCTAGCTGGCAATGTCTTGCAGAACCATTCCACAGAGAGAGAGAGAGAGAGAGAGAGAGAGAGAGAGAGAGAGAGAGAGAGAGAGAAATCAGGTGCTCTTTAGGGCAGCATCAGGATCTGGTTTAGATAGTGTTGAAGCCAAACCTAAGTGCATTGCTATTGATGCGTAACACTATAACACATTTGATGCTACGGCCTCTTTGGTGCGGTCAATAGTGTTTTCCTTTTTACTGCCTCTTGCTCTTCTTTTCCTTTCACCATGAGATGGAATGTGTGGTCAGACCCTATAAGTCGTCATCATCATTATTATTATTAGTCTGAACACTATGATAAAAGGTCATTCACAGAGGTTTGTAGCACATTTTCTGATCTTTTTTTTTTTTTAAAGATTATTTTTCATGCCTTTTGTTTTCACATCATGCTTGCAGCCCTTTCTGTTCTGTTTTCCTGGAGCACCCTGGTGCGTATAAGGTTCTTATGAATCACCACTATAGTCATACTTTCACAAAATACTTACGGAGTTATGACCACTGCATTCCTTCATGTACACATAGGCATGTTTATCTCTCAACGACACAGAGATGTATTTTGAATGAATGAATGAATGAATGAATGAATTTATTATTTTTTATTTCGAACATGTATAAAAAAATGTATGTGACTATTTGTACATACAAAAGAAAGAAAACGAGAAAGTGACAAAAAAATTAATAAAATACATAAAGAGCTAAGACATTACAATACACCGCACATTGTTCGAAAAAGGAGTGGGAAGAAGTACAATACTTTTTTAATTTCCCACCCCTTTTTAACTACCCCGAAATCCAAACTTCATTAATGCACCTATAAAAATATATACCATATATACACTTCATGAATATCTATATAAATATATAATTACAAAAATAAATATATACTACATACCATATATATATATACACACTTCATAAATATCTATATAAATATTTAATTACAAAAATAAATATATACTACATTCCATATATACACTTCACAAATATCTATATAAATATATAATTACAAAAAAATGTATATACTATATACCATATATACACTTCATAAATATCTATATAAATATATAATTACAAAAATAAATATCTACTACATACCTATCCCTGTAAATATTAATATATAAACTATCCCCATAAATAAATATATACCATATACTAAGTTAGTCCTAATATAACAATCAACTCTATTCTATTTATCCCTCATCATCCTCCGTTGACATACTTCCTCTTCTATATACTTGTTTAAAAATATTTTTTGTACCTTTTTTTAAACAGATTTATATTTACACTTTGTTTTCACCTGTCCTATGAAATTACAACAGACTATCATTCTAAGCAGTGGTAGAAAGAGTATTGAATAAAAGTGAATGGAAAGAGTAAAAAAAAGATAAAAAAATACTCATGTAAAAGGAAATATGTGGTGAAAAACTATTTATCCGAAATTGTTCTGTAGCTAAGGATGCATTTTTGAACGTTCAACTAATCAAGTGTGCTATGCTGAAGTGGACACCACCTCAGTTATCAACAGTGTATAAAGATGGATAACATTAACTGACGAGCTAACGTTACCAAATGCTGTTGGGGTTTCAGTCACTTCCTGGGGTTTTTAATTTGTACTTGTTTCTAGCTATACAGTTAGCTAAATCGCAAGATTGTAGTCGTCACTAAACCTCAAGTCCGAGTCTAGTCTTGAGTCCTCAGTGTTCAAGTCTGAGTCGAGTCCGAGTCAAGTCCGAGAACAAGACTCCAACCGCACCATTTTGACGGTGGCTGTTGCTGCCTTCATGTGAAGGCATCTCTGCTACTGTGTTGGACTAACGTTACCGCCCCACTGACTGTCCCATTTTAGTTAATAGGCTACAGATTAAAAGCTTGTTCATCGCTCAGCAAGCCCCACCCACTATCAACAGGGCAAATAACATGAGAGAGGGTTAACACTAGCTAGTTCATCGCTCAGCAAGCCCCGCTATCAACAGGGCAATGAACATAGTGTGTCACTTCCTTCTCTGGGTGTCGTCTTGCCAAATGACGATTGAAGTTCGAGGTCGTCCCCGTCGTCTCCTCGATAGTTCTTCTACATATGGAACACACAGCAGTGCATTTTTTCCAACTGCACGAGAAGTCTGTATAAGCGAAGCGGACAATCCTAGGGGCTTCTCTCCAGGCATTTTAGTGCCATTAACGTTAGTTTGTTCCTGAACGTGACATATGAACAGGTGAATGTGCATTCTCTTGCACGAAATTAGTATAAAATTCATGTAGATATAAATATCTTATGCCAAATTATTATGCCGTGTTACAAAAAAAAAACAACAAAGAAAAAATCCAAGTCCTCGTCTACAATTTACGAGTCTGAATGCAGTTAATGCACGAGTCTGAGTCAAAGTTATCAGTGCTCAAGTCCAAGTCAAGTCATGAGTCCTTAAAATTAGGGCACGAGTCGGACTTGAGTACTACAAGCCTGCTATCTAGTGGATGCCGCTTACACATATCCTTTGCATTACACATACTGACTAAATATTTGCCACCTGAAGTGTAGACTTTAGGCAAAAAACTGCTTTATTTTGTTTGGGTCTCGAATTGAAATAAAAAAAGATATTTTTTTTTATATTATCTCCTGATTGGCTTACAGTTTTCCAGGATTAAATGCAAATTTTTTTTTTACTCTCTAATGATCAAAAATACATCTAGTGAAACTGAATATTGTATATTTAAAAAACAAGTAAAAATAGAAGTAGTACGATTTAATTGTACTCAAGAAGTACCTTTATAGGGAGCCATGTACTCAAATACGATAATGTAAGTAGTTTGTTACTTTTTCCTTATTCTAAGGCTGTAGCAGATCATTCTATAGATTTCAATGAAGACTGATTTAATTTGGAGTGTATTTGTGCATTTGTATTCTCTTGAAAACAATTAGCTCAATTTACTTATTTTATTTAGTGCTGTCGCCTCACAGCAAGAAGGTCCGGGTTCGAGCCCTGTGGCCGGCAAGGGCCTTTCTGTGTGGAGTTTGCATGTTCTCCCCGTGTCCGCGTGGGTTTCCTCCGGGTGCTCCGGTTTCCCCCACAGTCCAAAGACATGCAGGTTAGGTTAATTGGCGACTCTAAATTGAGCGTAGGTGTGAATGTGAGTGTGAATGGTTGTCTGTGTCTATGTGTCAGCCCTGTGATGACCTGGCGACTTGTCCAGGGTGTACCCCGCCTTTCGCCCGTAGTCAGCTGGGATAGGCTCCAGCTTGCCTGCGACCCTGTAGGACAGGATAAAGTGGCTACAGATATTGAGATGAGATGAGAGATGAGACTTATTTTATTCAGAGAATACCTTCATTAGTTCTATATACTGTACAGATATGTGGATCAAATGTATTCCAGTCTGGATCACTGGCTGTCATAAAGGAGTTATGTCTGGGGATTTGTTTTAGTTTGTTGGCATTATTTGCTATTTTTAACGCCATGATTAGTCTGTAGTGAACTGAAGTTGCCCATCTTCTTGTTCAGACGTTGCTTTCTTTTGAAAGCTTTCATCTAAAAACTTTTTGTCAGGCCATAATAATATCTCAGCATCTGTTAAACCAATTATCTTTATTCAAGTAGTTATTATTTTATTTTTATATTGGTTTTCATAGTGTTGTAGTGAGAGGTCCCAGTTAGCACTTCCATTCCATTCAAGACAGGATAAAAAGCAACACACACACACACACACAAATATATTGGTAGGGATTTAAAAAAAAAATCTATGACATATTGGATTGAGTATCAAAATATATAAAGGTTCTGACTGTAAAGTTGAATTCTGGGCAATATGTTCTATGTCTATTGCTGTTGGAGTTTTGGGATGTTTCGCTGCTGCACACACCGTGTATCCTATGTGTGAATGTTTTGCCAACATAAAAAGCGTCCCACATTTTATGATTCCAGAGATCTCCGAAGCAAGTGAGCAGAATATCATGTGACCACCATGGAGCGTGTTTGACCTACTTTTAACCAAAACAATCGGAGTGGGCAAAGATGGCGAACTCGACTCTCCTGTTAGCTAAAAGCCAGTGGAAAAGAAAAGAAAAGCCTGCCTAGTGAGTGCAACTGCAAGATAAAGCAAGGTTAGATGGCATGTCATTTTTCTAGACAGATAACTAAATCATTCTAGCTAGCGCTTAGCTACGGTATCTTAGCCTTAGAACGCATGGGCTCGATTCCACAGTAGTGAGTATGGAGTTATACACCGAATGTTTTGATCCTACAAAGACACGATAACACAAAAGCAGTAACAGAGAAAACATATACTCATCTTTTGTTTCACGGATCTATTCGCAAATGTCAACCTCAAATTACATCCCTGTGACTCAAAACTCTCTGAGGTCGATGCAAAGTCACGATGTTTCCTGCGCATTGCCAACTTGGTGTGACACAGTTCCATAATTATGCTAATTAGTTAAAGCTCCTCACATTCGGCTGTTTCCATAAGGCCATACTGTTCACCTCAAGAGGTAGGAAAACGGTCCCAAAATGGAGACACGCAACCCTCAAGACATCAAAATAATCACATCTTGTCCGCATGATATTGTTCTTGCAAGACAAGAAAAAATGCCATGCACAATAAAAAAAAAATTAGAACATTTCAGATAACTTTGCAGTCAGCACCTTTAAGTAAGTCTACTATTTCGTTACTATATTTAAGTATTGCTTTGCCGTATTCGTACTTTATTTGAGTATTATTGAAGTTGAATATTTATACTCTCATTTAATTACACTTCCAAGGAAAATGATTTGCTCCTTTTAAAAAAAAAGTGCAGTCATTTTAGTTTAGATGGATAAGCTATAAGACTGCAGTGTGGAATGTGAGGATGAGCAACCCTGGCATGTTCAGGTCGGGCCCTGTGATAGATTGGCGACCGGTCCAGGGTGTACCCCACCCTTCGCCCAAAGTCAGTTGGGATTGGCTCCAGTTTCCCCTGCAACCCTGATGTATAATAGCATAGATAATGGATGGATTGATTTTGATTTAGCTTTCACTGTTTTGCTGTCCATAACTGGCTACATTTAACTAAGTTGGCCTGTTTTCTTTGCCAATGCCAAATTAGATTAGCATTGATTCCAGAAGCAAACTTACTGTAAATTGTCTAGACTGCAAGTCATATTCTAGCTAAAGGTAAATATTTGATATTTACATGATATGTTACTTATTGGGTGGTTCAGTGGTGCAGTGGTTAGCACGCTTGCCTCACAGCAAGGAGGTTCTGGGTTTGATCCTCGTGGCTGATTGGGACCTCTGTGTGTGGAGTTTGTATGTTGTGCCTGTGTGAGTTTCTTCCAGGTTCTCTGGTTTCCTCCCACAGTCCAAAGACATTTGGATTAGGTCAACTGGCAACTCTTAATTGCCCATAGGTGTGAATGGCTGTTCGTCTCTGTGTTAGCTCTGCAATAGATTGGTGACCTGCCCAGGGTGTACCACACCTCTCAGTGGGATTGGCTCTAGCTTCCCCATGACACTGATGGAAAAGCAGTACAATGGATGTTACTTACTATTAATTAATTAGCAAACTATATCGTAGACATGGGAGGCGGCACGGTGGTGTAGTGGTTAGCGCTGCCGCCTCACAGCAAGAAGGTCCGGGTTCGAGCCCCGTGGCCGGCGAGGGCCTTTCTGTGTGGAGTTTGCATGTTCTCCCCGTGTCTGCGTGGGTTTCCTCCGGGTGCTCCGGTTTCCCCCACAGTCCAAAGACATGCAGGTTAGGTTAACTGGTGACTCTAAATTGACCGTAGGTGTGAATGTGAGTGTGAATGGTTGTCTGTGTCTATGTGTCAGCCCTGTGATGACCTGGCGACTTGTCCAGGGTGTACCCCGCCTTTCGCCCGTAGTCAGCTGGGATAGGCTCCAGCTTGCCTGCGACCCTGTAGAACAGGATAAAGCGGCTAGAGATAATGAGATGAGATGAGATCGTAGACATGCATATGACCAGCAAACCTAATAATGTTTTTTGGTAAAATGGCATAGTCGTCTTAATATCGTAACAGTTTTAGATACGTTACACTTAAATGTTACATAAAAGTTACACATGGAATGACATGATGTTAAATTAACTTCATCGGTTAAAACATTTATTCTTTAATACTTTGGGTACATTTAAAAGTAGCACCTTTTTTATTTCCGCTTGAGTATAATTTTGATGAGATATATCCTTTTTTAATTGAGTTAGATTTTGACACTATGGGCCTGATTCATCAAGCTGGATAAGAACATATTTATTTGTAAATTGTTTGAATAAGCCTTTAAACAAGAAATTTGGTCTTTATTAAAATCCTGTAATTTTGGAAAAATGTTCATATCATGGGGTAGCACAGTGGTGTAGTGGTTAGCGCTGTCGCCTCACAGCAAGAAGGTACTGGGTTCGAGCCCAGCGGCTGACGGGGGCCTTTCTGTGTGGAGTTTGCATGTTCTCCCCGTGTCCACGTGGGTTTCCTCTGGGTGCTCCGGTTTCCCCCACAGTCCAAAGACATGCAGGTTAGGTTAACTGGTGACTCTAAATTGACCGTAGGTGTGAATGTGAGTGTGAATGGTTGTCTGTGTCTATGTGTCAGCCCTGTGATGACCTGGCGACTTGTCCAGGGTGTACCCCGCCTTTTGCCCGTAGTCAGCTGGGATAGGCTCCAGCTTGCCTGTGACCCTGCACAGGATAAGCGGTTACGGATAATGGATGGATGTTCATATCCTACTTGTCCTCCTGAGTGTGCAAATTTATGCATAAAAACCCTAACTAATGTAAATCTGCACTTGTATATAGTTTATCCTGTCAAATTTAACTGCATAATTTTATTACATTTAGAGAATTTAGCAGATGCTCTTATCCAGAGAAGTACATTGTTGGCTCTATTAAAAACACATCCTCATATTAGTTCACTAGGCCAGGGACTAAAAACACCATTGAGAAAGGTTTTATATTATTGCCATTTATTAAAGAATATAAAAAAATAAAGAAAGTGAGCCAAGACAAACCCATAATTTAAAACAAATAAAACTAGTCATTTCATTAAGACAAAATAAATGCTGCTGTATATGTGGAAGATGGGCCTGTCTGTCTGTGCATACAGTGGTGCTTGAAAGTTTGTGAACCCTTTAGAATTTTCTATATTTCTGCATAAATATGACCTAAAACATCATTAGATTTTCATACAAGTCTTAAAAGTAGATAAAGAGGACCCAGTTAAACAAATGAGACAAAAATATTATACTTGGTCATTTATTTATTGAGGAAAATGATCCAATATTACATATCTGTGAGTGGCAAAAGTATGTGAACCTTGGCTTTCAGTATCTGGTGTGACCCCCTTGTGCAGCAATAACTGCAACTAAACATTTCTGGTAACTGTTGATCAGTCCTGCACACCGGCTTGGAGGAATTTTAGCCCATTCCTCCATACAGAACACCTCACATGGGTTTCCTCACATGAACTGCTCACTTCAGGTCCTTCCACAACATTTTGATTGAATTAAGGTCAGGACTTTGACTTGGCCATTCCAGAACATTAACTTTATTCTTCTTTAACCATTCTTTGGTAGAATGACTTGTGTGCTTAGGGTCGTTGTCTTGCTGCATGACTCATCTTCTCTTGAGATTTAGTTCATGGACAGATGTCCTGACATTTTCCTTTAGAATTCGCTGGTATAATTCAGAATCCATTGTTCCATCAATGATGGAAAGCCGTGCTGGCCCAAATGAAGCAAAACAGGCCCAAACAATGATACTACCACCACCATGTTTCACAGATGGGATAAGGTTCTTATGCTGGAATGCAGTGTTTTCCTTTCTCCAAACATAACGCTTCCCATTTGAAACAAAAAGTTCTATTTTGGTCTCATCCGTCCACAAAACATTTTTCCAATAGCCTTCTGGATTGTCCACGTGATGTTTAGCAAACTGCAGACGAGCAGCAATGTTCTTTTTGGAGAGCAGTGACTTTCTCCTTGCAACCCTGCCATGCACACCATTGTTGTTCAGTGTTCTCCTGATGGTGGACTCATAAACAACATTAGCCAATTTGAGCAAGGCCTTCAGTTGCTTAGAAGTTACCCTGGGGTCCTTTGTGGCCTTTCTGACTATTATATGCCTTGCTCTTGGAGTGATCTTTGTTGGTCAATCACTCCTGGGGAGGGTAACAGTGGTATTGAATTTCCTCCATTTGTACACAATCTGTCTGACTGTGGATTGGTGGAGTCCAAACTCTTTAGAGATGGTTTTGTAACCTTTTCCAGCCTGATGAGCATCAACAACGCTTTTTCTGAGGTCTTCAGAAATCTCCTTTGTTCGTGCCATGATACACTTCCACAAACATGTGTTGTGAAGATCAGACTTTGATAGATCCCTGTTCTTTAAATAAAACAGGTTGCCCACTCACACCTGATTGTCATCCCATTGATTGAAAACACCTGACTCTAATTTCACCTTCAAATTAACTGCTAATCCTAGAGGTTCACATACTTTTGCCATTCACAGATATGTAATATTGGATCATTTTCCTCAATAAATAAATAACCAAGTATAATATTTTTGTCTCATTTGTTTAACTGTGTTTTCTTTATCTACTTTTAGGACTTGTGTGAAAATCTGATGATGTTTTAGGTCATATTTATGCAGAAATATAGAAAATTCTAAAGGGTTCACAAACTTTCAAGCACCACTGTAGCTGTAAGCTGTAAACAAATGCTTCCGCTAATGGAAGATGCAGCGCATGTCACTTTTATAATGGAAGAGATGTTTAGTTTCCAGTTTTGCCTTTTTACTTTTTCTTCAACCATTAGTAGTCAGTTCATTTTTCCAGCCTTCTTTATGCTTGAACTTTTATGGTGTTTTGTGGGCGTCAGAAAATACAAATGAGCTGTGTTGAGGAGGAAAATACTAATTGAGTTTTGACTGATGCAAACATTTACAGTTTACCAAAAGATTTATAAATGAGGCCAATTATTTGTACTTTCCACGTATATATCTACAGTGTTTTACAAAAGTATTCATCCCCCTTGGTGTTTGTCCTGTTTTGTCGCATTACAAGCTGGAATTAAAGTAGATTTTTGGGGGGTTAGCACCATTTGATTCACACATAGCTACCACTTTAAAGGTGCAAATAGTTTTTTTTATTGTGACACAAACAATAATTAAGATGAAAAAACAGAAATCTGGAGTGTGCCTAGATATTCACCCACCCAAGTCAATACTTTGTAGAGCCACCTTTTGCTGCAATTACAGTTGCAAGTCTCTTGGGGTATGTCTGTATTAGCTTAGCACATCTAGCCACTGGGATTTTTGCCCATTCCTCAAGGCAAAACTGCTCCAACTCCTTCAAGTTAGATGGGTTGCGTTGGTGTACAGCAATCCACAGATTCTCAATTGGATTGAGGTCTGGGCTTTGACTAGGCTATTCCAAGACATTTAAATGTTTCCCTTTAAACCACTCCAGTGTAGCTTTAGCAGTATGTTGAGGGTCATTTTCCTGCTGGAACGTGAACCTTCGTCCCAGTCTCAAACCTCTGGCTGACTCAAACAGGTTTTCCTCCAGAACTGCCCTGTATTTAGTGCCGTCCAGCTTTCCATCAGTTTTGACCAGCTTTCCTGTCCCTGCAGATGAAAAATATCCTCACAGCATGATGCTGCCACCATTTACCTTGATGGTGCTTTGCAAACTATTGCCATTATCTTAACCAGCTTCATGAGGTACCCTGTGTCCGAAATCACTCACTCGTTCACTGCTCCCTACTCCCTACATAGGGAATTACTATATAGAGGACGATATAGTGATATAGATATAGCTTATTGGTAAAATGAAAAAACATTTTCGAACACTAGTCCGTCATGCTGGTATTTACGTCATTGCTGTCGCACAATTAAAACGTGCCAGATCAGTCGGCTGGTGGGTTTTCAAAATAATAAATACTTGCATGTATTTTTGTGATAAATCCATATGATACAGAGCTTATTTCCAACATTAATCAATACAAAGTACCTGCATCTTTCAGTTCTTTTAAATCAAGGCTGAATACTTTCTTCTTTGCCGCTGCCTTTTATTAAAATCAAATTTGAGACTTTTAATTAGATTTCTTTCAGCGTGACCACAATGCATGATGGGATATATTGCTTTGGTTAGTGACCATTGGTTGTACACTACTTTTCGTGATGCATTGTGGGATACTTTGAGTGCACTATATAGGGTGTAATAATCCTCAGTATCATTTCGGACAGCACTACAAAATGGCGTCCTCACTATATAGTGCCCTATATAGTGAGTAGGGAGCGATTTCGGACACAGGGCACATTACCTGGAATGCTTTTCAATTAACAGGTGTGCCTCATCAAAAGTTAATTAGTGGACTTGTTTTTTGCCTTCTTAATGAGTTTAAGACCAAACAGTAAATAGTAAATAATAAAAAATACAGTAAATAGGCCTTTTATGACCTGGCGACTTGTCCAGGGTGTACCCCGCCTCTTGCCCATAGTCAGCTGGGATAGGCTCCAGCTTGCCTGTGACCCTGTAGGACAGGATTAGCAGCTACAGATAATGGATGGATGGATGGATGGATGGATAGCCCTATTGAACACCATAACTGTAGTAATTCATATTATGTCAAGAACCGCTCAACTAAGTAAAGAGAAATGAAATCCATCATTACTTTAATATATGGAGTGTCTTTTAATTCATCTCATCTCATTATCTGTAGCCGCTTTATCCTGTTCTACAGGGTCGCAGGCAAGCTGGAGCCTATCCCAGCTGACTACGGGCGAAAGGCGGGGTACACCCTGGACAAGTCGCCAGATCATCATAGGGCTGACACATAGACACAGACAACCATTCACACTCACATTCACACCTACGGTCAATTTAGAGTCACCAGTTAACTTAACCTGCATGTCTTTGGACTGTGGGGGAAACCGGAGCACCCGGAGGAAACCCACGCGGACACGGGGAGAGCATGCAAACTCCGCACAGAAAGGCCCTCATTGGCCACGGGGCTCGAACCCGGACCTTCTTGCTGTGAGGTGACAGCGCTAACCACTACACCACCGTGCCGCCCTGTCTTTTAATTAATAAACATAAAGAAAAAACATTGAATTAGACGGTGTGTCCAAACTTTTCACTGGTACTGTATATAGTATAATCTCTTATCATCTTATTGGTTTGGTGTCATATTGAACTTCCAGCTCAAATTAGACTGTGTTTAGTGGGTTCATACGAATGAACTGAGCCTACCTGGAGTCAGGAATGCAATTCTCAAGACTGAGACCAACCCAGAACTCGACTACATAAGACCAAATGTCAAGGAAAAACAGAATCAAAATAGTGATACGAACACTATGTCATATTGAGATTATGAGTAAGGCTCAGGCAGCTCTCTGCCTCTTGTACTATCTTCCTCTATGATCAGATTACTCGCTTTTCGTCTCACACCAGTTTTGTGTCCCAAACTGCACCAATCTGAACGTCAACAGCCATTATAATTACTGTTTTTTTTATGTTGGATTTATTGAACCACTTAAAATCCAAGACCAACAAGGAAAGACTCTCTTTCAGGTATATAAGATTTGTATTCGGGTGTTCCACTCCAACACATCAGACAGTGATCTATAACAGATAATGAAAAATCCCAGCTCTCATTAGATTCCTCTTTAATCCTTTTATAATCTTTGATTCTTCATGACTTCACAGCTGTGGAACTGTAAGTACAGAAGAATACATTATTCATCAAAACACCTCTTCGTCTTTTCGTTTCTACATCAGTGCAATATACTCAGTGTCATCACACCATCACCAAGTCATCTTATTCAGATATTATCCTTTACAGTTTATATCTTTATATACAGTTGATATAAAAATACTACACACTTGTTAAAATGGCAGTTAATTTTGGTGAATGTTTTCCACTCTCGATGTGAAACTGCAATGTATAAAAATGAAAGGAAAAACAATCAGGGGAAAAATAGGAAAAGTTACAATAATCTGGTTGCATCAGTATGCATGCCCTTTTATAACTAGGAATGTGGCTGTGTTCAGAATGAACCAATCTCATGTCCAAAAGTAATTATCATACAGCTGTCATCAGTGAAGTTATTCTGATTAAGCCCAAATAGAGATCAGCTGTTTCTGTATGATTTTATTGACATCTTCTTGATTTCATCTGACTACTAAAGCTATGGAGTTTACAAAGCATGCATGGTATCTCACTTTTTGAAAGATATCAACCAGGAGAAAGGTTTAAAAGAATTTCCAAAACGTTAGATGTCCCATCGAACACCATAAAGGCCATCATCAGCAAGTGGAAAACAAATGAAGAACCACAGTGACATTAGTAAGAACAGGACGTCTCTCCAAAATTTACAAAAGGACGAGACAAAAACTTGCCAGGGAGGGCGCTAAGAGACCTACAACAGCATTAAAGGAGGTGCAGGAATATCTGACGAGTACTCATTACTGTCTGCATGTGACAACAATCTTTTGTATTCTTTACATGTCTGGGTTATGGGGTAGGGTGGCAAGAAAGAAGCCCTTTTTCATTAAAAAAACAAAAAACATCCAAGCCCAACTATATATATATATATATATATATATATATATATATATATATATATATATATATATATACAGTGGGGCAAAAAAGTATTTAGTCAGTCACCAATTGTGCAAGTTCTCCCACTTAAAAAGATGAGAGAAGCCTGTAATTTTCATCATAGGTACACTTCAACTATGAGAGACAAAATGAGAAAAAAATCCAGAAAATCACATTGTCTGATTTTTAAAGAATTTATTTGCAAATTATGGTGGAAAATAAGTATTTGGTCAATAACAAAAGTTCATCTCAATACTTTGTTATATACCCTTTGTTGGCAATGACAGAGGTCAAATGTTTTCTGTAAGTCTTCACAAGGTTTTCACACACTGTTGCTGGTATTTTGGCCCATTCCTCCATGCAGATCTCCTCTAGAGCGGTGATGTTTTGGGGCTGTCGCTGGGCAACACGAACTTTCAACTCCCTCCAAAGATTTTCTATTGGGTTGAGATCTGGAGACTGGCTAGGCCACTCCAGGACCTTGAAATGCTTCTTACGAAGCCACTCCTTCATTGCCCGGGCGGTGTGTTTGGGATCATTGTCATGCTGAAAGACCCAGCCACGTTTCATCTTCAATGCCCTTGCTGATGGAAGGAGGTTTTCACTCAAAATCTCACGATACATGGCCCCATTCATTCTTTCCTTTAGTTGTCCTGGTCCCTTTGCAGAAAAACAGCCCCAAAGCATGATGTTTCCACCCCCATGCTTCACAGTAGGTATGGTGTTCTTTGGATGCAACTCAGCATTCTTTCTCCTCCAAACACGGCAAGTTGAGTTTTTACCAAAAACTTCTATTTTGGTTTCATCTGACCATATGACATTCTCCCAATCCTCTTCTGGATCATCCAAATGCTCTCTAGCAAACTTCAGACGGGCCTGGACATGTACTGGTTTCAGGGGGACACGTCTGGCACTGCAGGATTTGAGTCCCTGGCGGTGTAGTGTGTTACTGATGGTAGCCTTTGTTACTTTGGTCCCAGATCTCTGCAGGTCATTCACTAGGTCCCCCCGTGTGGTTCTGGGATTTTTGCTCACCGTTCTTGTGATCATTTTGACCCCATGGGGTGAGATCTTGCGTGGAGCCCCAGATCGAGGGAGATTATCAGTGGTCTTGTACTCGTATGTCTTCCATTTTCTAATAATTGCTCCCACAGTTGATTTCTTCACACCAAGCTGCTTACCTATTGCAGATTCAGTCTTCCCAGCCTGGTGCAGGTCTACAATTTTGTTTCTGGTGTCCTTTGACAGCTCTTTGGTCTTGGCCATAGTGGAGTTTGGAGTGTGACTGTTTGAGGTTGTGGACAGGTGTCTTTTATACTGATAACGAGTTCAAACAGGTTCCACTAATATAGGTAATGAGTGGAGGACAGAGGAGCCTCTTTAAGAAGAAGTTACAGGTCTGTGAGAGCCAGAAATCTTGCTTGTTTGTAGGTGACCAAATACTTATTTTACAGAGGAATTTACCAATTAATTCATTAAAAATCCTACAATGTGATTTCCTGGATTCTTTCGCCCCATTCTGTCTCTCATAGTTGAAGTGTACCTATGATGAAAATTACAGGCCTCTCTCATCTTTTTAAGTGGGAGAACTTGCACAATTGGTGGCTGACTAAATACTTTTTTGCCCCACTGTGTATATATATATATATATATATATATATATATATATATATATATATATATATATATATATATATATATATATATATGTATATGTGTGTGTGGCAAAATGTGTAATAGTCTGATAAGACCAAATCCAGAACATATAATAATTCAGTAATTCCAAAAGAACATGATATCCAAAGTGAAACATGGTTGTGGCAGCATCATCCTTTTCACCTGCTTTTCTTCAACCAAAACTGGTGTGTTTATCAAGGTGGATGGAGTCATGAATAGCTACAGTCAGTTTTAGTACAAAACATTCAAGTGACTGCTAGTAAGCTGGAGATGAAAAAGAATTTCACCTTTCAGCACAACAGTGATCAAATGCATACACCCAGGTCAACGAAGGAATGGCTTAACTAAAAAAAGATGAATGTTTTTGAATGGCCTAGCTGGTGCCCAGACCTGAATCCAAGCAAAAATCTATGGGGTGACCTGAGGCGAGCTGCTCACAGAAGATGCCCTCACAATTTGATGGATTTAGAACAAAGAGTGGGAGATATTGCTAAGCTGAAATGTGCCACGATGACAGGCTGTTACTTAAAATCAAATCATAAAATCAAAAATCAAACGGTGCTTCAACAAAGTATTAGTTTAGGGGTGTGCATACTTATGCAACTAGTTTAGTGTAAGTTTTTAAATTTTCATAGGTGCTAAAGAAGGCAGCTGGACTTGCCTGAAATTCTTGAAGACGTTTCACCTCTCATCCGAAAGGCTTCTTTAGTTCTGTTGGACTAGTGGGGAGTTCCAGGTATTTATCCTCTTGTGGACCAAAAGCAAACCTAAGGGGAGTTTTTGAGGTCACATGGGTCGTTGACCCTCTCAGCCATCCTGTAGGTTGTTAGGGTCACTGGAGACCGGGTATGAATGGCAGCCTAGAGGGTTGCTTTTGGTCCACTAGAGGATAAATACCTGGAACTCCCCACTAGTCAGACAGAACTAAAGAAGCCTTTCGGATGAGAGGTGAAACGTCTGTAGGAATTTCAAGCAAGTCCAGTTGCCTTCTTTAGCATGTACAGTTTACTATGACCCGGATGACTGAGAACCTTCACAGACATATTTTTTGATTTTCTTTTTTTCCCTAAAATTTTTCTGATAGCTTTTTGCTTTATTTGTATATTCGCACATTCACGTTTAAGGTCGTAAAAGATCTGATCTAAAAAAGATTTATCTTAGTTTCTTTTATTACTAGATAAAAACCTGCCAGTTTAACAGGCATGTGTAGATGATTTTTATCCAATGTATAATCAAAAAAAATTGACCCAGGGGAGATCGGGTGTAATCATCTGATCTCTGTTCCATAAATTCTAGGTGAAATGAGGAACTACAAGCAAAATGCTGGGAACTAGATAAAATGAACTTGGTAAAAGGGAACTATGAATATATAATCAGGGAATCTGGGAACACAGATACCACTAATCAAATTAATTGCTGATTATAATATGAGAAGACTTGCAAAGCAAAGGACGTAGACAAAGATTTAAAGTGCCTTGCATAAATTTTCACACCTCTTATTTGTAACAAAGGGAAAAAAAGTAAAAGTTCTGATTGCACAAGTATTCACCCTCTAAATTAGTTCTGGTGCAATCAGTTGTGTTTGTCGGTCGCATAATTATTTCTTGTAATTTTGCAAACTATGTGAATCTTCCCTACTTCAATATTATGAGGTATTTTGTGTAGATTAATGACATATAAAATTTAGTTCAGGTACAAAAATGTGTAAAAGGACAGGAAGTGAATACTTATGAAAACCACTGTATGTACTATATATATATATATATATATATATATATATATATATATATATATATATATATATATACACACACACACACACACACACACACACACACACACACACACACAGGGTACCTGGACACTAATGAAACCAGACAAAAATAAACAAAAAAAATTCAGGAAGAAAATCAGGAAGTTGGAAACCGTATAAATACAGGAGTCCCATGTGACAGTACGATCTTGTCCACGCATTCTCACAGTGTCTCTATTTTACAGATTGCTGGTATGGCTGAAAAGTCCTTAGAGCAAGGGTCAGTCTCCATTCCCATGGAAGAGACCAAGCGGGCGGGAGGAGCCCCTCCGGAGGCAGCCATGTTGACCCACCTGAAGAAAGTGGAGAACCATATCACAGAGGCGCAGAGGTTCTCACATCTGCCCCGGCGCTCGGCTGTAGACCTGGAGTTCACCGAACTTTCCTACACTATTCATGAGGGCCCCTGCTGGAAGCGGAGAGGTACTGAGGCTATAGTTCAGAACACAGTTAGGCATTTGAGCAAGTGTGTAATTAAAATCCTGGTCAGGGATCGTTAACATAGCCACACCATGTTGTATATAATTCACAAGGTGATGTTTTACGTAGTCCTGTTTTGTTTTTGAGGCAAAGTTCCTTGATTGGATAGTTAGTGTTTGGATTCAGCTGAATTCTATGAAACACTAAAGATCTGGTGAGATTATGTGACTGAATGATTTAAGTTTTTTGTCAACGACAAAGACTTTCATACATACCATATACTGATTATAAAGGTGATGCATAATGGTGCGGTGATGTGCATACTTGAAACAGCTATGCTGTTAATGTTACACATTCCAGGATAAATGCAATAGGATCAGGAATAATAGCGCAAACGTTTATTTTTTTTAAAGGAGCATTATATACTGGTCAAAAATCTAAACGCTGTCAATCTAAAAACATGATTTTGCCAGTTTGATAAAAATACTGAAATACTTCCTTTAAAAATACTGTATTAGTTTCCTGAACCAGTAATTGCTGGGACATTTGGTAGTGTGGAATTCAGTAGCATGACATTCATTTTCATACCATTAAACAGTTAATATCCAGTGATTAAATTATAAAACTTTAATGAGGAATTGAATTCAAATATACAGTATGGAAGCATATTTCTATTATGCCAGAAAAAGAGAAACGGATCAGTATCATGTTATAACATGGAAAGTTTTGGTTATAACAAAATATTTTTCGTGTTTTAACAAGATATTTTCACATTATTATGACACGCAAACTTATCATGTTAATAACAAGAAAGTTTTCTCGTTAAAACAATGTACTATTTATCTCGTTATAATGTGATAAATAATTGCTATAATATAAAATGTTTCATTTTATAATGTGAAAACTTACACCGATCAGCCATACCCTGTAACGTTAAAACCACTGACAGGTGACATGAATAACACTGATTATCTCATTACAATGGCATCTGTCAATGGGTGGGATACATTAGGCAGAAAGAGAACAGTCAGTCCTTGAAGCTGAAATGTTGGAAGTAGGAAAAGTGGGCAAGCGTCAGGATCTGAGCGACTTTGACAAGGGACAAATTATGGTGGCTAGATGACTGGGTCTGGGCATCTCTAAAATGGCACATCTTGTGGGGTGTTCCTGGTATGCAGTGGTTAGTACCTACCAAAAGTGGTCCAAGGAAGGACGACCGGTGAACCAGTGACAGGATCATGGGTGTCGAAGGCTCACTGATTCGCATGGGGCACGAAGCCTAGCCCACATGGTCCAATCCCACAGAAGAGCTACTGTAGAAAAAACTGCTGAGAAAGTTAATGCTGGCTAAAACAGAAAGGTGTCAGCATTAACTTTTTCAGCAGTTTGTGCTACAGTAGCTCTTCTGTGAGATTGGACCACACAGGCTGCCCTTCGTGCCCCATGTGAATCAATGAGCCTTCGACACCCATGACCCTGTCACCAGTTCACCAGTTGTTCTTCCTTGGACCACTTTTAGTAGGTACTAACCACTGCATACTGGGAACACCCCACAAGACCTGCTTAGCTGAATGGAATATTTCTGATATACCATGGAAAAAAGCCAACAATTATTATACATACACATTCCTTTCGGGTGTTCAACACGTCTTTTTCTTTCAAAATTCTCTCGAAATCTTCCTTATTTAATGAAGCAAACCTGGTGGCCATGTTTGTTTACAAATTGTCACAGTCGTCACTAGTGTGGAAGTTTTACATCTTGAACGTAACGTGATGTTGTCTTGACACGTAGGATAAGCGATATGCTAATAATATCGCATGTTATCAAACTAAATGAATGAAACCCGCTAGAAGAGAATAGAATACATTTTTATTCCATCAGAAAAGTGTCCTCAAGTCTGAGTCCAGTCTCGAGTCCCCAGTGTTCAAGTCTGAGTCAAGTCCAAGTCATTAAAGAAAATTTCGAGTCGAGTCCGAGAACAAGACTCCAACCGCACCATTTTGACGGTGGCTGTTGCTGCCTTTATGTGAAAGCGTCTCTGCTATTGTGTTGGACTAAGGTTACCGCCCTACTGACTGCCCCATTTTAGTTCATAGGGTGCAGATAAAAAGCTTGTTCATCGCTCAGCAAGCCCCGCCCACTATCAACAGGGCAAATAACATGAGAGAGGTTTAACACTAGCTAGTTCATTGGTCAGCAAGCCCCACTATCAACAGGGCAATGAACATAGCATGTCACTTCCTTCTCTGGGTGGAGTCTTACCAAATGACGATTGAAGTTCGAGGTTGTCCCCGTCGTCTCCTCGATAGTTCTTCTACATATGGAACACACAGCAGTGCATTTTTTCCCACTGCATGAGAAGTCTGTATAAGCAAAGCGGACAATCCCAGGGGCTTCTCTCCAGGCATTTTAGCGCCATTAATGTTAGTTTGTTCCTGAACATGATG
Organism: Neoarius graeffei; assembly: GCF_027579695.1. Taxonomy (NCBI): domain Eukaryota; kingdom Metazoa; phylum Chordata; class Actinopteri; order Siluriformes; family Ariidae; genus Neoarius; species Neoarius graeffei. The sequence continues at coordinate 20,944,749 of NC_083596.1, read as the reverse complement.
TATGAACAGGTGAATGTGCATTCTGTTGCGTGAAATTAGTATAAAAATGAATGTAGATCTCATCTCATCTCATTATCTCTAGCCGCTTTATCTTGTTCTACAGGGTCGCAGGCAAGCTGGAGCCTATAAATATGCCAAATTATTATGACGTTACAAAAAATAAAGAAAAAATTTGCGTCCTCATCTACAATTTACGAGTCCGAATGCAGTTAATGCACGAGTCTGAGTCCAAGTCCGAGTCATCGGTGCTCAAGTCCAAGTGTCCTTAAAATTAGGGCACAAGTCGGACTCGAGTACTACAAGCCTGCCTGTCAATGGTCATAATGTCATGGTTGATCAGTGTATCTTCTTATAATGTGAAACATTTCATGTTATAACAAGATAATTAATATTGTCAGTCTATGAAGTGAAACTCATGTTTGAATGAGGAAATGATGTGTAGAGAAAGGATAAACCGAGGAATGTGGCTCATTTATACATAGTTTTCACATGACATCACAGAGTCGGGGATTCCCTAGTGGTGGCCATCTTGGGGGTCCAGCTTACCGTACGGGTCACTGAGCACACATTGTAACGCGCGAGTACAAAGTCTTCAAAAGAACCCAAGCAGGCTATTTAAAGCTAGCAATGGTGCACACCTGTTGTATTCACGGCTGTCGTAATAGGTCAGATGATGACGTCAAGCGGAGCTTTTATGGAATTCCCACTGTACGGGAACATGAAGGTGAGCAAACAAAGAAACTCGGCATACAAAGGAGAAATCTATGGCTTGCGAGAATCAACCGCAAGGATTATCAGCCTTCCAAACACAGCAAAGTCTGCTCCGATCATTTTATAAGTGGTAAGTTGTTTAAATAAACAATCAATTGTGTTTAAGTTTGTTTTTGGAAACCAAAACATCGTGTAAACAATCTCTGGAGAATGCCTAACTGGAACCACTGAGTGTACGTTTACATTGTAATGTACACTTAATATCGCTCATTTGTCACGTTTTCTATTTCTATTTCCAATGTTTACATACCTTGGCTGTAATTAGGACACGACTGTCACTTGTTTTTATATGGTGGACTTCACGAACCCAGCCACAGACAAAATAATTGTATGACTCCAGCGACTTGAATGCTTTGAGGTCGTCAAGTGTGTAGGCACTTTTACTATTCACGAAATAGTTCACAATATCAGGGTACGATATGGATGGCAGCCCTGCATAGTCACTTGAAAATGCATCTTTGTCCACTTCGCAGGGGTCAATTCCCCCAATCAAGGCCAGTTTGGCTGCATACTGTTGTCGTGAGATGTCGTCCAATGTATCTATATACTTCCGTTTGCTTGATTTTGCCAACATTGATCTTTATTTTAGAAAACTGACTATATAACTTCATAAATTCGTCCGAGATAACGTAGCCGGTACTGGCGATGGTCCGTTTTGTTTGCCCCACAAGATGGCGGCTGGAGGGCGTTCCCCGGAATGCCATGACGTCAGTGAAAACTATGTATACCATTTGATAACGTTCTGCTTCATTCTTGGGTTGGGACGCGGCTGGATTCTGCTCTTATTGAGCATGACTGATGATATTATAATAACATATCATGAAACGTTTCATGTTATAACAAGATGAATGGTATATTGTTATAACTAGAAAAGATTATTGTGATTATGTGATAAGTTTGTATGTTATAATATTAAAAACATGGAGATATATCGTTATCATAATAAACGTTTCATGCTATAATGTGATAAGTGATGATGATCTGTTTTTTTTTTCCCTGTCGTGGCAGCAATATGCTTCCGTACAAATGATAGTAGCTAGCTTCCTAAAGTAATAATCCAATTAATGCTGTGCAGTATAAATTAAATTATTACCTTTACTCCAGACATCTTGCTGTAGTTAACTCTGGTTTGTTTTTCTTCAAAAAAAATCTGCAGCTAATTTTTAAAGCAGAACAAGCTATGTGATTTCTTACAATCCTTCACATCCCTGTTAAATTTATACATTTTATAGGTGATGTTTCTTCTTTGCTTGGCGTTTTGGTTCAGCATTCCTCAGGCTTTATTACTCCTCATCAATGACTTATCAGTGCATGATAGGCACTTAAAATTTTTTTTTTTTTACAAACATACTGTCTGCTTCAACTGCCAATACATGACTTGCAATTCAATGCTGCCAAGCTTACATGTGCTGTGGGATTCTGTGCCAGAGAAGTAGGTGGCTGAAATGTATTTCCTCAAAGTGACACATAGCAGAGGCAATGTTTTCATTTTCTCCTCTACTATTTTGATCAATACTGATGATTCATCGTGATCGCCCTGCTCATTATTCTTTATCACGTCCACATTTTCTCTTACTTTTTTCCTCAACAGCTCAAACCCATATACAGTGGTGCTTGAAAGTTTGTGAACCCTTTAGAATTTTCGATATTTCTGCATAAATATGACCTAAACCATCATCAGATTTTCACAGAAGTCCTAAAAGTAGATAAAGAGAATCCAATTAAACAAATGAGACAAAAATATTATACTTGGTCATTTATTTATTGAGGAAAATGATCCAATATTACGGGCGACATGGTGGTGGAGTGGTTAGCGCTGTTGCCTCACAGCAAGAAGGTCCTGGGTTTGAGCCCAGCGGCCGACAGGGGCCTTTCTGTGTGGAGTTTGCATGTTGTCCGTGCGGGTTTCCTCTGGGTGCTCCAGTTTCCCCCAAAGGCATGCGGGTTAGGCTAATTGGCTCTAAATTGACCGTAGGTGTGAGTGTGAATGGTTGTCTGTGTCTATGTGTCAGCCCTGCGATGACCTGGCGACTTGTCCAGGGTGTACCCCGCCTTTCGCCCGTAGTCAGCTGCGATAGGCTCCAGTTTGCCTGTGACCCTGTAAGACAGGATAAAGCGGCTAGAGATGATGGATGGATGGATGGATCCAATATTAAATATCTGTGAGTGGCAAAAGTATGTGAACCTCTAGGATTAGCAGTTAATTTGAAGGTGAAATTAGAGTCAGGTGTTTTCAATCAATGGGATGACAAGCAGGTGTGAGTGGGCACCCTGTTTTATTTAAAGAACAGGGATCTATCAAAGTCTGATCTTCACAACACATGTTTGTGGAAGTGTATCATGGCACGAACAAAGGAGATTTCTGAGGACCTCAGAAAAAGCGTTGTTGATGCTCATCAGGCTGGAAAAGGTTACAAAACCATCTCTAAAGAGTTTGGACTCCACCGATCCACAGTCAGACAGATTGTGTACAAATGGAGGAAATTTGAGACCATTGTTACCCTCCCCAGGAGTGGTCGACCAACAAAGATCACTCCAAGAGCAAGGTGTGTAATAGTCAGCAAGGTCACAAAGGACCCCAGGGTAACTTCTAAGCAACTGAAGGCCTCTCTCACACTGGCTAATGTTAATGTTCATGAGTCCACCATCAGGAGAACACTGAAGAACAATAGTGTGCATAGCAGGGTTGCAAGGAGAAAGCCACTGCTCTCCAAAAAGAATATTGCTGCTCATCTGCAGTTTGCTAAAGATCACATGGACGAGCCAGAAGGCTATTGGAAAAATGTTTTGTGGACGGATGAGACCAAAATAGAACTTTTTGGTTTAAATGAGAAGCGTTATGTTTGGAGAAAGGAAAACACTGCATTCCAGCATAAGAACCTTATCCCAGCTTGCCATCATTGACGGAACAATGAATTCTGAATTATACCAGCGAATTCTAAAGGAAAATGTCAGGACATCTGTCCATGAACTGAATCTCAAGATAAGGTGGGTCATGCAGCAAGACAACGACCCTAAGCACACAAGTCGTTCTATCAAAGAATGGTTAAAGAAGAATAAAGTTAATGTTTTGGAATGGCCAGGTCAAAGTCCTGACCTTAATCCAATGGAAATGTTGTGGAAGGACCTGAAGCGAGCAGTTCATGTGAGGAAACCCACCAACATCCCAGAGTTGAAGCTGTTCTGTACGAAGGAATGTGCTAAAATTCCTCCAAGCCAGTGTGCAGGACTGATCAACAGTTACCGGAAATGTTTAGTTGCAGTTATTGCTGCACAAGTGGGTCACACCAGATACTGAAAGCAAGGGTTCACATACTTTTGCCACTCATAGATATGTAATATCGGATCATTTTCCTCAATAAATAAATGACCAAGTATAATATTTTTTTCTCATTTGTTTAATTGGGTTCTCTTTATCTACTTTTAGGACTTGTGTGAAAATCTGATGATGTTTTAGGTCATATTTATGCAGAAATATAGAAAATTCTAAAGGGTTCACAAACTTTCAAGCACCACTGTAAGCGGCTGAATTTAAACACTTCCACCTACCCTACTGCGTTTTGTTCTCACTCACTCTCCACCCTGTGTTCTTGTTACCTAAGGGTTTGTTTAATGCTATATTCAGCAAAGTTTAGTCAATAATTCACTTCTTTACACCAACACACTGCTGAGCTGTCTGCTGTCTGCTGTGCTTAACTAACCTTCTGGATTAAAACTGGTCCATTAGCCATTTACTTGTTGACATGCATACAGTGGATTAACGCACTAAAGTGCTGTGCTTATGCAGCGGCACTCTTATTTTTTCCTGTCAGGAACACATGACCTCATTAGTGCTCTAATTCAATCATACAGGGAAACTAACACCAGTAACACACTCTTGTAACATTCTTGTCTTTGACCTGCTTGCAATATGCAGAGGCTGGTAACACACATAATGCTGACACATTCCCTGTGGGTGGGGGGTGAAATCATATCCATGGATCTATGCACTTATATACAGAACAGGACAGAACAGTGTGAATAACAATATGATGCACACTCCTACTAGGGCTGATGGTCTTTAGAAACCTTTTGATTTGATTTTAATTCAGGGTGGAACAAGATGATTTTTAATCCGTTCTGTTGAAAATCTTCTAACAGTAGTGCCAGCTGTGCTTCAGATCACAGGTTTGTACTCATGCGCTTGCTCTTAAATGCTATCGTTTTTGTATTAGCAATTCATTCATATGGACTTGTACGGCTGATGCTCCATTTAATCTACAGTGGTGCTTGAAGGTTTAGGAACCCTTTAGAATTTTTGATATTTTGGCATAAATATGACCTAAAACATCATCAGATTTTCACACAAGTCCTAAAAGTAAATAAAGAGAACCCAGTTAAACAAATGAGACAAAAATATTATATTTGGTCATTTATTTATTGAGGAAAATGATCCAATATTATATATCTGTGAGTGGCAAAAGTATGTGAACCTTTGCTTTCAGTATCTGGTGTGACCCCCTTGTGCAGCAATAACTGCAACTAAACGTCTGCGGTAACTGTTGATCAGTCCTGCACACCGGCTTGGAGGAATTTTAGCCCGTTCCTCCGTACAGAACAGCTTCAACTCTGGGATGTTGGTGGGTTTTCTCACATGAACTGCTCGATTCAGGTCCTTCCACAACATTTCGATTGGATTAATGTCAGGACTTTGACTTGGCCATTCCAAAACAATTCTCTTGAGATTCAGATCATGGACAGATGTCCTGAGATTTTCCTTTAGAATTCGCTGGTATAATTCAGAATTCATTGTTCCATCAATGATGACAAGCCATCCTTGCCCAGATGCAGCAAAATAGGCCCAAACCATGATAGTACCACCACCATGTTTCACAGATGGGATAAGGTTCTTATGCTGGAATGCAGTGTTTTCCTTTCTCCAAACATAACGCTTCACATTTAAAACAGAAAGTTCTATTTTGGTCTCATCTGTCCATGAAACATTTTTTCAATAGCCTTCTGGCTTGTCCACATGATCTTTAGCAAACTGCAGATGAGGAGCAATGTTCTTTTTGGAGAGCAGTGGCTTTCTCCTTGCAACCCTGCCATGCACACCACTGTTGTTCAGTGTTCTCCTGATTGTGGACTCATGAACAATAACATTAGCCAATGTGAGAGAGGCCTTCAGTTGCTCAGAAGTTACCCTGGGGTCCTTTGTGACCTCGTTGACTTTTACACGCCTTGCTCTTGGAGTGATCTTTGCTGGTCGACCATTCCTGGGGAGGGTAACAATGGTCTCAAATTTCCTCCATTTGTACACAATCTGTCTGACTGTGGATTGGTGGAGTCCAAACTCTCTAGAGATGGTTTTGTAACCTTTTCCAGCCTGATGAGCATCAACAATACTTTTCCTGAGGTCCTCAGAAATCTCCTTTGTTCGTGCCATGATACACTTCCACAAACATGTGTTGTGAAGATCAGACTTTGATAGATCCCTGTTCTTTAAATAAAACAGGGTGCCCACTCACACCTGATTGTCATCCCATTGATTGAAAACACCTGACTCGAATTTACCTTCAAATTAACTGCTAATCCTAGAGGTTCACATACTTTTGCCAGTCACAGATACGTAATATTGGATCATTTCCCTCAATAAATAAATGACGAAGTATAATATTTTTGTCTCATTTGTTTAACTGGGTTCTCTTTATCTACTTTTAGGACTTGTGTGAAAATCTGATGATGTTTTAGGTCATATTTAAAATTCTAAAGGGTTCACAAAATTTAAAGCACCACTGTAAGATCCATCATAAATGAATTTAAAATGTATTGTTATTTAAAGAAGAAAAACATATCATGGGGAAGCCATGGCCTAAAGGTTAGTGAAGCAGCTTTGAGACCAAAAGGTTGCTGGTTTGATTCCCTGAACCAGCGGAAATGGCTGAAGTGCCCTTGAGCAAGGCACCTAACCCCCAACTGCTCCTTGGACTGTCCACTGCTGTGGGTATGTCAGGGTCTTGTTGTACATCGCTCTGGATAAGAGCGTCTGCTTACTGCTTGTAATGTAATATTAATTATTGATATGGTGATTTATAGAAGGAGATTCCAGTGTCAGCACTTTTTAAGAGTCAGTATGTTTTCTGGCACAGGAAGGTTTTTAGGACAGAGGAGTTTGTGCATACTGTTTTATTTGTAATTTAAAAAAAAGGCTGCTGAGGGAATGACTTTTGACAGCTGTTATAATGTAAGTAACAAGAGCTGAATTGTTTCACAGATATTACAGTTAAATGTACAGTGTCTTACAAAAGTATTTATCCCCCTTGGTGTTTGTCCTGTTTTGTCGCATTACAAGCTGGAATTAAAGTAGATGTTTGGGGGGTTAGCACCATTTGATTCACACATAGCTACCACTTTAAAGGTGCAAATTGTTGTTTTATTGTGGCACAAACAATAATTAAGATGAAAAAACAGAAATCCAGAGTGTGCACAGGTATTCATCCCCCCAAAGTCAATACTTTGTAGAGCCACCTTTTGCTGCAATTACAGCTCCAAGTCTCTTGGGGTATGTCTCTATTAGCTTAGCACATCTAGCCACTGGGATTTTTGCCCATTCCTCAAGGCAAAACTGCTCCAACTCCTTCAAGTTCGATGGGTTGCGTTGGTGAACAGCAATCTTCAAGTTATACCACAGATTCTCAATTTGATTGAGCTCTGGGCTTTGACTAGGCCATTCCAAGACATTTAAATGTTTCCCTTTAAACCACTCCAGTGTAGCTTTAGCAGTATGTTTAGGATCATTGTCCTGCTGGAATGTGAACCTTCGTCCCAGTCTCAAACCTCTGGCTGACTCCAACAGGTTTTCCTCCAGAATTGCCCTGTATTTAGTGCCATCCATCTTTCATTCAGTCCTGACCAGCTTTACTGTCCCTGCAGATGAAAAATATCCCCACAGCATGATGCTGCCATCACCATGCTTCACTGTAGGAATGGTGTTCTCAGGGTGTTGGGTTTGCACCACACATGGTGCATTTCCCATGATGGCCAAAAAGATCAATTTGAGTCTCATCTGATCAGAGAATCTTCTTCCATGTGTTTGGGGAGTCTGCCACATGCTGTTGGGCAAACTTCAAACATGTTTTCTTAAGCAATGACTTTTTTTTGGCCACTCTTCCATAAAGCCCCGCTCTGTGGAGTGTACAGCTTAAAGTGGTCCTATGGACAGATACTCCCATCTCTGCCGTGGATCTTTGCAGCTCCTTCAGTGTTATCTTTGGTGTCTTTTTTTGCATCTCTGATTAATGCCCTCCTTGCCCAGTCTGGGAGTTTTGGTGGGCGGCCTTCTCTTGTCAGGTTTGTAGTGGTGCCATATTCTTTCCATTTTGCTAGAATGCATTTAATGGTGCTCCCTGGGACATTCAAAGTTTGGGATATTTTTTATAACCCAACCCTGATCCATACTTCTCCACAACTTTGTCTCTGACCTGTTTGGAGTGCTGCTTGGTTTTCATGTTGCTTGCTTAGTAGTGTTGCAGAATCAGGGTCCTTCCAGAACAGGCTGAATGAACCCTTTATTGTCACTAATCACAAGTACCAGAAAAATTGACCATCAACCTGTCCATACACACATACACACAATTGACAAAGGGGGAGTAGACAGTACAGGAAGACAGGGATAAAAAGAAAAAAATAAAGAATAACATGAGGAGAGGTGAGGAGAAAAAAAGCAATCCACACACTATGCTCCTGTGAGGAGTACAGTGTGGGAACATTAAAAAAACACCTCAGCACATAAGCACAAAATAACACAAGTACACTTTACAACATGAAAACTCGGGACTTGGGGGGGCGATCAGGGGTGGGGGGTACGGGGGGAGGGGGAAGGGTGGAGGTAGAGGTAACCCAGCGCAAGCAAGCAGCTGTCCATTCCTGCAGCCATGATGCCGCTGATCGCTGACAAGCGCACCCGCCTGTCACACTGGGGGTAAAAGCAGTGACCACGGGAAGTGGGGGAAGGAATATGAGAGAGTTTAAACAGCAGTGTTCTCCAGGGGAATTGTTTTCCCAGCAACGGCCTTGGCCAAGGCCAGTGCTGGCTGAGGGAGCCGAAAGCAGATTAGATTGGGATTGTTTGGCCTTGGGGCAAGTAGACGCATTCTTTTACACGACTACTCTGTTTGTCCATTCTGGTCTCTGAATCGATCCATTTTCCTTTGCAAAGTCAAAAGCTTCTCCATGATGTTATCCATGTTGTGGTTCAAGTTCTGAATAGCCACAGTCTGAGTGCCGACAGCTCTGCCCACCGCTTCAATCATGTCGGGCAGCTTTATGGGACTTTGGACAGCTGTCACCGTTTTCTGATTTCCTCGATAAACCAGGGCAATGCCTAATCCAATCAGCAAAAGTCCTGTAATCATGGTTCCAATAGGTAGATGTCTTCAATGCCCTCCACAGAAAGAACCACCAGGCACACGACCCGCCACCTCTCCCACGCATCCATCATATAGCCAGCTGCGAACATTCCGGCAGGACAGGCTGATTCCCCCGAACCCAGGTTTCTCGTCGAGAAGATTGTGTCAATTGCGTGAAGAGACCAGTTTATCAATTCCATGATTTTTAGTTTGGAGAGCAGTGTGGAGAGTCTCTCAAAAGTATAGACAATAGACAGACGAGACAGCAGAAGCAGAAGCAGGAAAGATAAGGGAAGGGAGAGGCAGAGAAATGCGACCGCCTTCCATGAGAGCACGGGGCAAAGAGTGTGACAGATCATGTGACACTGATTGCACACAGGTGGATCTTAATCAACTAATTATGTGACTTATGAAGTGAATTGGTTGGACCAGCTCTTATTTAGGGGTTTCATATGAAAGGGGCTGTTTTTTCATCTTAATTATTGTTTGCGTCACAATAAAGCAACAATTTTCACCTTTAAAGTGGTAGGCGTATTGTGTCAATCAAACGGTGGTAACCCTCCAAAAATCCATTTTAATTCCAACTTGTAATGCGACAAAACAGGACAAACACCAAGAGGGATGAATACTTTTTCAAGACACTGTACAATGTGCCATTCTTTTATTGATAAAAATATGTAATTGCTGTGAGAGTTGTGAAGCATCTAAAAAGAAATAATTTTTCCCATCTCTGACATTTACATATGTAAAGTGTATCATGGTTACGGGTACATGATCATTACTGTTTACAGAAACAGTTCTCCTTTTCTAGTCACGTAATATTTTGTTCCTTTTATTTCACTCCGTATTTGTTGATTTGTTCTGTATTTCTGTTTACTAACAACCTCAGATGGCTCTCTTTGCCTGAGTCATGGAGGCTTTGACTCAAATTGCTGATAAAATATACTGGAGACATGACTTTGATTTATTGGGCTATTAGACGACTATTAAAATGCACCCTTGCTCCGGTATGTTTTCCTGTCAGGCAACTTATTCCCTCTTCAGATAAAGCCTCAGGATTTAGTAGATGCCAGTAAAACAAACACACACACACAACTGTCATTTCTAACAGACTGACACATTTCTTTTTCTTGACCCTTTTTTCCCCAAATCAGTTTTGCACAGAGTTCGAGAGTCTCCTTCTTAGATCATATTGTGTATCTGAGAATGACTGCACTGGTCTTCGAGCTATTTTCCTGAGCTATTTATAACTGAGGAACTCCTTGTAGTATGTAGTATTATAGAAACAAAGTGTACGGCCAATCATGTTCCTTCCTTTAACCCTTTGATGCAAAACATATGCACACCCCTTCTAATGCACAACATGGGTCAAAAATGACCCGCATTCATTTTCCAGGTTATTTCATGCTGACTGAGTTTTTCTTTGCTCTATCTTTTGAAATCAATTTATTTTATGATTGAATATTCCAAGTATTCTTTAAATATCTTGTTTTTAATTACCACAAATCATTAATTAAATTTTTTCTTTCCTACTTTATGAACAAAAATACTTTTTATATTACTACACATGGGTCATCCAAGTGTGATTTAAAATTAAATGTCTTAATACTATAATAATAATTTGTTTCAAGTAATTACTTTAGCAGTGAATGGGACCAGTTATTTATTTATTAACTATGTAGTTAGCTAAGCCAACTACAATAAAATTAGCTCACTAAAGTAGAATATGTCAACAGCGAGGTAGCTAATAGTAATTAGTACTTGTAATTTTCTGACAAGTAATCTACTCACTCTCAAGGTAACCTAAACATAATCAATTTTTTTCTAAGGTAATGTTAGAACAATTGAAAAACATTACTTGCATGTATTAGATGGGCAAAGGGCGCTGTGCTGAGCTGTGAAATGTCTGACACAAGCACAATTCACAGTTCCCACCAAACGCTGGAGTAAATGCATGCGGGTCGTTTCTGACCCATGTGTGTAAACTTGATGTAGAATTACAAAAGCTGTGCTTGTTCATAACTTAAGAAAGGAAAAATAAAAATGATGATTTGTGCTAAACAAAAACAAGATATTTACTGCATATTTGGAAAAGTAAATGACAAAATGAATTTATTTCAAAAGTATATCATAGAAACACTCAGCCATACATGAAATAACCTGGAAAATGAATGCAGGTTGTTTTTGACCCATGTTGTGCATTAGAAGGGTAGTGACACAAAAAGGGTTTTTATTCAAAAAGTAAGAAAGTAAAAAATAAAATAAGGATGTATGATGATCAAAAACAAGTTAATTGAGGAATACCTTGAATACTGAATGATGGAATTAATTTATTGCAAAGATATAGAAGATAAAAACTCAGCCGGGTCACTTTTGACCCATGTTTTGCATCAAAGGGTTAACATCCCATTATAAATGTCATACTGCGTCATTATCTTTGTTGTTGTTACTGTTGTTTTTTCCACTTTACCTCCCTTCCTGATTGATTGATCTCCCCGTGTATCTCATGTATTTTATTTGCTTTCTGTTTTCTCTCTGTTCCTCTTTGACGTTGCCTTTCTCTTGCTTGCTAGAGCTACCACGTACCATTTTTCTCAATATTGAAATCATTATAATTTTTTTTAAAAATCATTATTATTCTGCCAGTTTAGGAACAAAAGTGTTTCATTAGCATTTTATTATTTTGCATGAACAACCAAAAAAAAAAAAGAACAAACAAGACAATCAGGTTTGTCTTTCCTGTTGTACATCATGTAAAAATATGTAAATATTCTACTACCAGGACACTCTCAGAAAACAAAGTACTTTATTGTACCTTCAGGGGTACAATGGCTTGTCACTGGGGCAGTACCCTCTAAGATACTTATTTGCACCCTTTATAGTATACTGCTTGGGAACATATACACTCACTGGCCACTTTATCAGGTACACCCATCCACCTGCTGTTTTATACAGTTATCTAATCAGCCAATCCCTTGACAGCAGCACAATGCATAAAATCATGCAGATCCAAATCAAGAGCTTCAGTTAAAGCTAGACGGCCTTTCGATTTCATAAAATCCGTGAAATTTAGTTCCCTCTGAAATTTGGTCACAGTGATATATGTTTATTTCTGCAATATCTCAAAAAATATCAGGTGATTCTGTGACTGGGAAGTTATTTAATTTGAGGGGATTCCCGAGCAAATAATGTGCATGAAAAGGCTCGCTTCGTGCAATCAAGCAGACAGAGGAAGTCCGTGTGCGCATGCGCAGGTTTACCTGCTTCTTTGTCTTTTCATTCTTCTTTTGGGTTTTACGGCAGCTGGCATCCAATGTTGCATTACTGCCATCTACAGGTTTACCTTTGACCGTGCACTGACTGTTCCATCATTCTGTCACTAAACGAACAGCTGATCACACCAAGGTGCTTGCTGAGCGCCGATATTTATTAGTTTGGTCCTGCGTTTCCTTTCCTTCGCAACACAACATCTTTTCTTCTTGCTTTCCATTACTGTAGTCACGCTTTTACATTTCATTCGCACACTCACATCCTCTATTTTTCTCTCCTCTTTCAAATTTGTATCCCACAATGCCTTGCATGAACAGGGAAAGCCCACCACATGGTGCATGATGTAGTATCTTGAATTGGGTCATGGTGAAGCAGGAAAAAATAGCGGAGACTTTAGGGCCTTGTGGCCCTAAATTCATTAATTGTTCTATTTAAAAAAACCCAATAATAATAATAATAAAATTGGAAGTCTGTGATTTGAATTCAGTAGCTTTCAGTCCACTCAACAAAAATAATTGGGTGTCTGGAAAATTCTTTTTATGACCTACACTTGAAAAATTGGAAAGGAGTCTACCTTTAATATTCACTTCAAACATCAGAATGGGAAAGATTGTGATCTCTGTGACTTTCACTGTGACATGGGTGTTGGTTTGAGCCAGATGGGCTGGTTTGAGTATTTCAGAAACTGCTGATCTCCTGGGGTTTTCATACACAACAGTCTCTGGAGTTTACACAGACTGGTGCGAAAAACAAAAAACATTGACTGAGCGACGGTTCTGTGGGTGGAAACAAATGCCTTGTTGATAAGAGAGGTCAGAGGAAAACAGCCAGATTGGTTTGATCTGCCAGGAAGGATACAGCAACTCATATCATCACACTTTACAACCATGGTGAGCAGAAAAGCATCTCAGCATGCAACAGCAGAAGACCACATTGGGTTCCAATCCTGCCAGCCAAGAACAGGAATCTTAGAATCAACAAGAATTTCCTATTAAAGTGGTGAGTGTATGTACCTTTTTGGCCCTAACAAAGTACACATAGTTCCCTTTAGGTATAATCAGCCCTGGGGGGTACATTAGTGTAGACTGTACCTTTGGGGACAGAAATGGACTCCTACCGTACCCGTTTATGACAGCGTATGCATGCAACTGAAAAGATAGTTAAAACATGCACTAGAGTGAATCAACCATTATCACAGTCCATTAGGTTGAGGAAATTAGTTTGAAATAACCAAAAATCATCATCGTGGTGAAATTATGGCTAATGGTGCAACCCCAAATTGTTATGAAATCATGCATCATTAACATTTCTGGAGCTACAGAATATCTCACACTCACACACAGTGGCTGTAAAAAAAAAAAAACCCAAAAAAACAAAACATGGACATGTGGCTCCATGCACTTCTATTCGATAGAAATGAAGCCAAAATTCCTCTGCTGTGTTGTCAAATTTGCAGTCAGAGTCTGCGCCATAGAGACGAGAGTCGAAGTCAGGTACACCTACTCATTTGGTAGGCCCCGCCCCCTTCTCCAAATACCAAAGTCCATTGCATCACAGAGGTTGTCAGTCACTTCATTCACAAGTGTATCCATGCATTCTTATGCTATAGTAGAATAACGTTTCAAAAACTAATTTCTAAATAAAAAAGGTGCTGATGTCAGCATAAGGAAAACGAAGTGTACAAATTAGACACTGTAGATGGAAAGACAGTTTAGATGAGAAAAGGGACATGGAAAATGGGCTGTTTTGTCACTGAAAGACATGTGGATGGGCGGGGCTATGCGTTAATATAATCTCATCTCATTATCTCTAGCCGCTTTATCCTGTTCTATAGGGTTGCAGGCAAGCTGGAGCCTATCCCAGCTGACTACGGGCGAAAGGCGGGGTACACCCTGGACAAGTCGCCAGGTCATCACAGGGCTGACACATAGACACAGACAACCATTCACACTCACATTCACACCTACAGTCAATTTAGAGTCACCAGTTAACCTAACCTGCATGTCTTTGGACTGTGGGGGAAACTGGAGCACCCGGAGGAAACCCACGCGGACACGGGGAGAACATGCAAACTCCACACAGAAAGGCCCTCGCCGGCCACGGGGCTCGAACCCGGACCTTCTTGCTGTGAGGCGACAGCGCTAACCACTACACCACCGTGCCGCCTGCGTTAATATAATATAAAGATTATATTAAAGGTAGATTTAATATGGATGCATAATACATATATTATGCTATCCATGTCATTGCTCGCACACACACACACACACACACACACACACACACAACTGCTACTGATGTGTAACACATACACACATGCAATCATGGAACTGACAAATTATTCCGCAGCTGCTTGTACTCAAGTATTCAAATCAATTCAGTGACATCAGTTCCCACATTTAAAAAAATGTATTCAGATTGTTACACTTAAGAGCTGGATCCAATTCTTCACTTTAAATGATCACTTATTAGGCTGAATGAAAAAATGATTCTAAGATCTTCTTGTGAGAAGATTAAATCTCTGATATATATATATATATATATATATATATATATATATATATATATATATATATATATATATATTCCTTTAGCTTTTAATCAAAGGTTGATTCATTTGATAGCTTCATTAACTCATGGTTGAAGGATGAGACAGTGAATTTATCCATTTAGGGTTGAGGCACTTCTATTAAAGATATGGTCAGATTAAATCTGCATCGATATTTTGTATATGCATTTTCCTGTCGTCAAGCGTTATCTGTCATTTTAAAATGAAACCGGTGGCTTTCTTTTTTATCACCACAAAGGCGTATTTCCTTGATTTCCCACCTGGATCTACCTGATCCTAGATGAGTAATACCGAGCAGTTGATATGTGCTGTTGTTCTGGACTAGGAAATCTGTTTTCCAGATGGCACATTTGCCTCTTCGATCCTCTTCTGGCCTGACTTTAGATTTTCTAATGAAGCATATACTGTAGGAGAAAAAAAAATTAAAATAGAGAGCGAGAAAGAACGAAAAGGAAAGACATAACAATACATCAAGGAAAACATCAGAGAGGATGTTTTTGTTAATGATATCAGTGGGATGTCAGACGGACGGTGCATAGTGACATCAGCATGAGCCAGAGCCCAAATTAGACTCTAATTTTCATTTATCAGCTGCATCACAACACAGGGCATTGAATGCATTTGTTGGGTGATCAATATGCAACACACATCGCACGGCTGATTCATTGGCATGCAGCTAATAGCATTTATAGTTTAAGGCTGTGTGATAGATCTGCCCAGATCCCTCTTTCATTCACTCTGTCTTACCCTCGCCTACCTGTCTGGCTCGAATGTATTCCAGCGATTGTAGAGCTGAGAGCAGAGTACACACACAAACAGTCTAATTAAAGGAGATGGTGCTTCTGTCAGTGTCATGTCATACACTATGTATATTGTCATTAAATATTACACTTCCTTTGACAGTTGAATACAGAAATATTGTCACCCTTCAGAAGAGTAGACAAAAGAAACATTATACACAGTACTTCCAAATTTCCTCCAAAAGAAATCACTTGTCAGATATTCTTTATTATTCTATCTACATTCACTGGATATGAGCAATCGAACACTCTGATTGGCTACTCTACTACTAGGCTATCAGCTCATATACCGTGAGTAAAGAAAAACAAAATGGCAGTGCATGTTGCTGAACCAACCGAAGACGAAATAAAAACTCTACTTGAAAACAAAACCCCAAAAATTGTTATCTCATCTCATTATCTCTAGCCGCTTTATCCTTCTACAGGGTCGCAGGCAAGCTGGAGCCTATCCCAGCTGACTATGGGCGAAAGGCGGGGTACACCCTGGACAAGTCGCCAGGTCATCACAGGGCTGACACATAGACACAGACAACCATTCACACTCACATTCACACCTACGGTCAATTTAGAGTCACCAGTTAACCTAACCTGCATGTCTTTGGACTGTGGGGGAAACCGGAGCACCCGGAGGAAACCCACGCGGACATGGGGAGAACATGCAAACTCCGCACAGAAAGGCCCTCGCTGGCCCCGGGGCTCGAACCCAGGACCTTCTTGCTGTGAGGCGACAGCGCTAACCACTACACCACCGTGCCGCCAAAATTGTTATCGAGTATTTAAAAGAAACAGAAATAGCTAAAAGAATATAGGGTTTCCTCCCACCCCAATATCTCCTGTTCCACACTCCATCCCATTTGGTGGCAGTAATACACTTTTAAGTTGGTTTGCCAACCACCAAAAACCCCTAATGAAGAAGAAGACCCCCCCCCAAAAAAAATAAAAAAGCAACAAAATATGGAATAAAAGTATTTGATGGTAAGAATGTATCTTTTTTTATTTTTCAAGAATTATTATTGTCGCATTTTTCGCAAATTGCTCCTGTCATTTCGCCGGTTTGTTTACATTCTAAGCAGAAATTATTTTGTCAGACGTTTTGTATAAAGTTTTTATTTATCGTATTTGCAAAAAATAAAAATGCTCTGTTTCTCAAAATCCAGTAAATGTGGTTACCATAAAACAGTTATTCTACTCAATCTCATTGTACATGGCTTATAGCCGACTGAGCGCTGTGCGCCTCGTCAGCTATCAGCTCACGTACGACTCGATTTTGTGGAATAACTGTTAAATATACATTCAGCATCCACTTTAATAAGAACACCATTAATGTAATTTTCCAATCAACCAATCACGTGGCAGGAGTGGAGTGCATAATCATGCAAATATAGCTCAAAAGCTTTAGTTAACTTTCACATCAAATATCAGAATAAAAAAAATGTCATGTGAGTGACTTTGACCTTGGCATTGCTTTTGGTGCCAAACGGGCTAGTTTGAATATTTCAGAATTGTTGAACTCCTGGGGTTTTTATAAATTGGTCAAAAATCATCCAGTGAGCCTGTGGCAACTGTAGCCTCAGATTCCTGGTCTTGTCTGACAGACGTGGAACCCGATATAGTCTTCTGCTGTAGTTAGCCATGTGCCTCAAGCTTTGATGTGCATTCTTTTTCACCAAAAAGAGAGTAAAGAGTGGTTATTTGAGTTATCTTGGGCTTCCTGGCAGCTGGAAGTCTGGCCATTCTCCTCTGAGTATTCATGGATGTTGGCACCAACAACCGTGCCATGGTCAAAGTCGCTGAGAGCAAGGGCACAGATGTATGTTATACATTCCAGGAAGAAACTGTTGTTGTTCTCTCCACAAATTACTTCTCTAAATCCAAATATTCATTGTCAGAGTGGCAATAATTTTGAAACCAATATTTTGCATAAAATAGTGTTAGAAAACACTATATTCTGGAAAAAAATATCTCATCTCATTATCTCTAGCCGCTTTATCCTGTTCTACAGGGTCGCAGGCAAGCTGGAGCCTATCCCAGCTGACTACAGGTGAAAGGCGGAGTACACCCTGGACAAGTCGCCAGGTCATCACAGGGCTGACACATAGACACAGACAACCATTCACACTCACATTCACACCTACGGTCAATTTAGAGTCACCAGTTAACCTAACCTGCATGTCTTTGGACTGTGGGGGAAACTGGAGCACCCTGAGGAAACCCACGCGGACACGTGGAGAACATGCAAACTCCGCACAAAAAGGCCCTCGTCGGCCACGGGGCTCGAACCCAGACCTTCCTGCTGTGAGGCGACAGCGCTAACCACTACACCACCGTGCCACCCTTCCAGAGCAATATGTGTAGTACTAGTATTATTAAAAAAGAATGCAGTACTTCTTTCCAGAGTAAGCAACGTGTTGTTTTCAGGCATCGTCAGGTCACTGGATTTGCACAATCAAAACATTTCTCATATAAAGCAACTTGCATCTATGAAATGTTTTATCACACACACACACACACACACTGTACATTAAAATGGTATTCTGGTTGGATGTTTATATAGAACTCATGGTGGAAAGGGAGAGTTTCCATCCATCCATTATCTATCCCACTTATCTATTGCGGCTCGTGGGAGAAGCTGGAGCCAACCCAAATTGACTTTGGGTGAAATGCAGCTCGCCAGTCTATCACAGGGCTAACACGAAGAACAACAATCAGTTGACCAAATTCTCATGTCTTGGGACTGTGGGAGAAAACCCAAGCACCCAGAGGAAACCCACAC
Organism: Neoarius graeffei; assembly: GCF_027579695.1. Lineage (NCBI taxonomy): Eukaryota > Metazoa > Chordata > Actinopteri > Siluriformes > Ariidae > Neoarius > Neoarius graeffei. The sequence goes on along the minus strand of NC_083596.1, from coordinate 20,926,179 downwards.
AGCCACAGGGAGAACACACAGAAAGGCCCTAGTCGACCAACAGGTTTGAACCCAGAACCTTCTTTTTATGAGGTGTCACTGTTAACTACAACACCAACGTCCTGCCTAAAGGAGGATATCAGGGAAGAAATACTTATTTCACAAACTGGAGTGTTTTACTCCATCATGCTGTGCTACAGTCTATGCATTATTATGAACACACACATGTCTGCACGTTGCATTTCATGATTCATTGTATATTACCGGTGTTTAAAAGACTGACACACAAGCAGATGTGTGATGTGGGATGACTGAAGATCCAACAAATGATTAAAGAGGCATACAGTATAGGTTAGCAGAACTAATTATATGAAGCTTTATAAAGGGCGGCATGGTGGTGTAGTGGTTAGCGCTGTCGCCTCACAGCAAGAAGGTTCTGGGTTCGAGCCCAGCGGGTGACGGGAACCTTTCTGTGGGGACTTTGCATGTTCTCCCCGTGTCTGCGTGGGTTTCCTCTGGGTGCTCAGGTTTCCCACACAGTCCAAAGACATGCAGGTTAGGCTAAGTGGTGGCTCTAAATTGACCGTAGGTGTGAATGTGAGTGTGAATGTCTATGTGTTAGCCCTGTGATGACCTGGCGACTTGTCCAGGGTGTACCCCGCGTCTCGCTTATAGTCAGTTGGGATAGGCTCCAGCTTGCCTGCAACCCTGCACAGGATAAGCGGCTACGGATAATGGATGGATGGATGGATGGAAGCTTTATTAAAAAAGAAAGATGAGAAAGGAAAACTACTCAGTGCATGAAATTACATTCTGTCTACGGTGTTATATTATACATAACACTTCATAAAGCAACACCAATATGAGGATAGCCATGATGAGGATGTAGTGGTGATAAGAGCAGGGCTCCAGTTGCAGAAAGATGCCTGTGTATTCTGGCTTAAAGGAGATAACAAAAAAAAATTTCTAGTTTTAAAAATACCATTGTCTCTTCTTATTCCTTAAGAATTCATGCTGTTTGGTCAGATCACTTCAGTTGTTTTGACATCTTGAATGTTTTGGAAGATCTTTATGTTAAAACAACATGTTACGATCAGAGAAATGAACATAGCTATCCATTAATAATCGGACGGGTGGCTCAACTTCTGTCAGAGTCTTTCATCCTTTAAAGGTGCTGACTGCAAAGCCATCTGAAATTTAAATTTTTTTTTCATTGTGCATGGTATTTTCCTGTCTCGTAAGAACAATATCATGCGGACTAGATGCGATCATTTTGATGTCCTGAGGGTCGCTTTTCTCCATTTTGGGACTGTTTTCTGAACTCTTGAGGTGAACAGTATGGCCTTATGGAAATAGCCGAACGCGAGGAGCTTGAATTAATTAGCATAATTATAGAACTGCGTCACACCAAGATGGCGATGTGCGGAAAACATCGTGACTCTGCATCGATCTTGGAAAGTTTTGAGTCTCAGGGATGTAATTTGTGGTTGACGTTCACGAATAGATCCGTGAAACAAAAGACAAATATATATTTTCTCTGTTACCGCGTTTGTGTTATCGTTTCTTTCTCTGTAAGACCAAAACATTAGGTGTATAACTCCATACTCGCTACTGTGGAGTCGAGCTCATACATTCTAAGGCTGAGATAGCTAAGCGCTAGCTAGAATGATTTAGCTATCTGTCCAGAAAAATGACGTCATCTAACCTTGCTCTATTTTGCAGTTACACTCAAGGCAGGCTTTCCTTTTCTTTTCCGCTGGCTTTTAGCTGGTGGGAGAGCGGAGTCCGCTATGTTTGTCCACGCCGACTTGTTTTGGTTAAAGGTAGGTCAAATATGCCCCACGGTGGTCATGTGATATTGTTGCTCACTTGCTTCGGCAATCTCCGGAATCGTAAAATGTGGGACGTGTTTTATCTCGGCAAAACATTTACACACAGGATACGCAGTGTGTGCAGCAGCGAAACATCTCGAAACTCCAACAGCAATTGAAACAGAACATTTTACCCAGCATTCAACTTTGCAGTCAGAACCTTTATATAAGCTGTTAAATAGAAGAAATAACGGTTGTGTGCAAACACTCTTCCTATTACACATTTTATTCTATTCAGGAATAATAAATGTGAAATTGAACGAGTGGTGGAATGAGTATGGATATTTCTTTACTCTGGTTTTTACACCATAGTGTTGTTGCGTTCTCAGATCGGATTGATCAGAAGGTCTCAGACTGTAGTTCCAGTTATAAGAGAAATTGCAGGTTTATATTCAGAAATCCATGTTATAATTGTCTGGACTTTTACCATTTAAAATTTGAGACCTTGGAGAATATACAGAACGGAGGGCTTTGTGGTTTCTTGGTAACATGTCGTATTGACTGAGAGAGAGAGAGAGAGGCTAGTGAAGGATTGTGTTGCTGCGATAATATAAGCGATAACAAGACGATCCATGTTCAGTCTGCCTAAAAATGTCTAAACCTTGTTGAGTGATTTTCTCACACAGTGAGCGTAAATGGTTTTCACAGGATTTATAGTCAGATTTTTATAATGTAAATGAATAAGCACATTATCTATTCGTGTTTAGGACAATTTTTCATTCTTACAGAATATTAGGAATGCCACGCTGTAAGACGATAAAGACCGGGTGAGCACAATGACCTAAACTGATATGTATCTGATTTGTCCAGGTTGCAAGGCGCTCCTGAAATGTTTGTCAGGGAAGTTTTGTAGCCGAGAGCTCATCGGGATTATGGGGCCTTCTGGGGCCGGCAAGTCCACTCTCATGAATATTCTTGCTGGGTACAGGTGAGTGTGAGTGAGAGAGTGTTGAAGAGAGGAGATGAATGTTCTTCTTTTTTTTTTCTGCCAGAACCAATTTTCTGGCTTTTTATTCACTTGAATAGTACATCATTCATTTTAATGAAAAATGTAATACATTTTATAATACATCTATTCAATATTATTGTTCTAGTGGTCCTTACACCTGTACATATTATTCCAGTTGCCCTCATAGCTGCATAATTATCATTATCAGTCCAACACAGCTGGTCTTTCAGTGTGTCACCTGTTTGCCTTTCCTTTTTTCCTCAGTGTACAACTTTTCTCATCCCATTCTCATTATCTCTAGCCGCTTTATCCTGTTCTACAGGGTCGCAGGCAAGCTGGAGCCTATCCCAGCTGACTACGGGCGAAAGGTGGGGTACACCCTGGACAAGTCGCCAGGTCATCACAGGGCTGACACATAGACACAGACAACCATTCACACTCACATTCACACCTACGCTCAATTTAGAGTCACCAGTTAACCTAACCTGCATGTCTTTGGACTGTGGGGGAAACCGGAGCACCCGGAGGAAACCCACGCGGACACAGGGAGAACATGCAAACTCCGCACAGAAAGGCCCTCGCCGGCCACGGGGCTCGAACCCGGACCTTCTTGCTGTGAGGCGACAGCGCTAACCACTACACCACCGTGCCGCCCCTGTACAACTTTTGTTTTTCCTTTTTTTAAAAACCTTTTTCTTCTCCATCTTTCTTGAGATACATTTATATCATGGCACAAAATAAAATACAAGTCGTATAGTTAGGTGTATACTTAACAATTAATCCATGAAATCGAGTCGTACATGAGCTGATAGCCGACGAGGAGCGTAGCGCCGAGTTGGCTATAAGCCATGTACGATGAGATTGAACGGAATAACTGTTTTATTTTATCCACATTCACGGGATTTTGAGAAAACAGAGCATTTTAATTTTTTTATTTTTCACAAATTCGATAAATAAAAGCTTTATACAAAACGTCCGCGAAAATCATTTCCGCTTGGAATGTAAACAAACCGGCGAAATGACAGGAGCAATTTGTGAAAAATAAAAAAAGATATTACCATCAAATACTTTTATTCCATATTTTGTTGCTTTTTTTTTTGTATTTTAGGGGATTTTGTTTTCGAGTAGAGTTTTTATTTCGTCCTTGGTTGGTTCAGCAAAAAACTCTGCCATTTTGTTTTTCTCTACTCACGGTGTATGAGCTGATATCCTAGTAGTAGAGTAGCCAATCAGAGCATGCGATTGCTCATATCCAGTGAATGTGGATAAAATAATTGTAGTGATTGTCGGTGTATACTAGAAGTCTACGCTCTCTCTCTCTCTCTCTCTCTCTCACTCAGAGAGACTGGCATGGAGGGACAGATCTTAGTAAACGGGCGACTGCGTGACCTCCGCACCTTCAGGAAGATGTCCTGTTACATTATGCAGGATGACATGCTGTTGCCGCACCTCACCACACGGGAGGCCATGATGGTAAGACTTTCGGAATAGTAACAACATTTCACACCCCCTGCTCCTCTGTTCCACTAATCACATCCCTCCCAATGATGTGCACTTTCTTTTGCAGGTTTCAGCCAACCTGAAACTAAACGAGAACATGGAAGTGAAGAAGGAACTCGTGAGTGAAACAGCCGTGGTTTTAGCTTACACCATCTGATCTCACTACTGTGAAGTTGCCAGTACACTGAAATGACATTGAAATAACATTGAAATATAGCTGTTATAATAACGTACAATAACAAACTAGTACAAACAGATCATATGATCATATTTTCTTATTAACTAAACATTGACTTTACTGAAACATTTCATTCGACCTTGTGCACATTTGTGGCAGGTGAATGAGATCCTCACTGCTCTAGGCCTGCAGGAGACTGCGCACACTCGTACACACTCTCTCTCCGGAGGTCAACGTAAACGACTGGCTATTGCATTGGAGCTGGTCAACAACCCGCCTGTCATGTTCTTCGATGAGCCAACCAGGTGCATTACCACTTACTGTATATATGTTCATATACACTCACTGACTACTTTATTAGGAACACCTGCACTGCTGCTTCATGCAATTCTCCAATCAGCCAGTCATGTGGCAGTGCAATGCATAATATCATGAAAATACAGGTCAAACATTTTTATGTTAGGGAGGCACGGTGGTGTAGTGGTTAGCACCGTCGCCTCACAGCAAGAAGGTCCTGGGTTCGAGCCCTGTGGCCGACGAGGGCCTTTCTGTGCGGAGTTTGTATGTTCTCCCCGTGTCCGCGTGGGTTTCCTCCGGGTGCTCCGGTTTCCCCCACAGTCCAAAGACATGCAGGTTAGGTTAACTGGTGGCTCTAAATTGACCGTAGGTGTGAATGTGAGTGTGAATGGTTGTCTGTGTCTATGTGTCAGCCCTGTGATGACCTGGTGACTTGTCCAGGGTGTACCCCGCCTCTCACCCATAGTCAGCTGGGATAGGCTCTAGCTTGCCTGCAACCCTGTAGAACAGGATAAGCGGCTAGAGATAATAGATGGATGGATGGATGGATGGATGGACGGACATGTTTATGTTCACATCAAGCATCAGAATGGGGGGTAAAAATGTCATCTCAGTGACTTTGACCATGGCTTGGTTGCTTGGGCCAGAGACTGCATGAATGAGCAGATGTACAGGTGTTTCTAATAAAGTGGCCAGTCAGTGTACTATTTTCCATTCAATATAAAATAGTATTGAATCGAATGAAAACATTATGTTCTGAAACCAGCTGTATATTTTAAAACGCTTTAGGCATTGTTTTATGATTTCAGTGATTTTAACCTCATCATTGTTAGTATTTAGAGTACTGTACCTACAGTACAACTCTCTCTGTGTGTGTGTGTGTGTGTGTGCGTGCGCCAGTGGTCTAGACAGTGCATCCTGCTACCAGGTGGTTTCTCTAATGAAGTCTCTTGCTCTGGGTGGAAGAACCATCATCTGTACCATCCACCAGCCCAGTGCTAAACTCTTTGAAATGTTTGACAAGGTACCAGACAGAATTTAAAATGTAAAAACGAACAAAATGTTAAACTTAATAGTCTTAATAACTTAATAACCAGCAGGTAATGATAAAATAAACAAAAGGCAAGGAATTAAAAATGCTTTATGTTCATAGCAGGTTAAACTTAAAATAAAATTATAATATTGCAAACCCTAGCTAGTTAACACACCTCAGTTCACACCTCACAGAGATTGGCTAGCAGTTCTTACTCACATGTACTATAGCACTACTTATTAGTTCAGTTATAATTAAAAAGGCAGATATGTATCACAGAATACTACAAAGAATGACGAATAAACTATTATTCACTAGTTTTATGTAAGTGTATGTAATTGTTATCTAATAGCTGGGCAGTAGTGTTTAATCTACAACCTACTCCGTCTGTGCTCTGTGTTACAGCTGTATATTCTGAGTCAGGGGCAGTGCATATATAAGGGCACTGTCCCATACCTCATCCCCTATCTGAAGAACCTCGGTCTCCACTGCCCTACTTACCACAATCCTGCAGACTTTAGTATGTATACTCTGTGTGTGTGTGTGTGTGTGTGTGTGTGAGAGAGAGAGAGAGAGAGAGAGAGAGAGAGAGAGAGAGAGAGAGATTACTGATGTATTCTTTCTTACTAGGAAAATAAATACCTTTATGCATTTTATGTTTGTAGCACTGTACAACCCCAGTTCCAAAAAAGTTGGAATGCTGTGTAAACTAAATAAAAACAGAATGTGATAATTTGCAAATCATGGAAACCCTATATTTCATTGAAAATAGTACAAAGACAACATATCCAATGTTGAAACTGAGAAATTTTATTGTTGTTTTTGAAAAATATATGCTCATTTTGAATTTGATGTCAGCAACACTTTCAGAAAAGTTGAGCCGGGCAACAAAAGACTGCCAACCAGATAAAATCTTTTTCAGGGAAGGCCTTCCTTCTTTCAGCAAGACAATGCCAAACCGCTTTCTGCAAATATTAAAACTGCATGGCTCCGTAGCAAAAGAGTCTGGGTGCTAAACTGGCCTGCCTCCCATTTAAAACCTTTGGCGCATTATGAAGCACAAAATACAACAAAGGAGACCCCGAACTGTTGAGCAACTGAAATTGTATATCAGGCAAGAATGGGACAACGTTTCACTTTCAAAACTAAAACTGAGGGTCTCCTCAGTTCCCAAACGTTTACAGAGTGTTGTTAAAAGTAGAGGTGATGCAACACAGTGGTAAACATGCCCCTGTCCCACCTTTTTTGAAATGTGTTGCTGACATCAAATTCAAAATGAGCATATATTTTTCAAAAAACATTACAATTTCTCAGTTTCAACATTTGATATGTTGTCTTTGTACTATTTTCAATGAAATATAGGGTTTCCATGATTTGCAAATCTTCACATTTTGTTTTTATATATGTTTTACACAGTGTCCCAACTTTTTTGGAATTGGGGTTGTAGTATACAATAGGGCGGCATGATGGTGTAGTGGTTAGCACTGTTGCCTCATAGCAAGAAGGTTCTGGGTTCGAGCCCAGTGGCCAACGGGGCCTTTCTGTGTGGAGTTTGCATGTTCTCCCCGTGTCTGCATGGGTTTCCTCCGGGTGCTCTGGTTTCCCCCACAGTCCAAAGACATGGAGTTAGGTTAACTGGCTACTCCAAATTGCCCATAGATGTGAATGTGTGTCTTTGAGTCTGCAGAAAGGAATTGGCCACCCTACTGCTACAATTCTAGCCAAGTCAACCAAACATGGTTTGCCTCAAGTACAGATCAGGTTTGGCAGTGATCACGACAAGTATACAATAGCAATAGTCCCTGTCATTGAAAGAGTAGCAACTTCAGGTTCCTTGGTGTCCATGTCATTGATGACCTCATCTGGTCCCTCCACACCAAAACTGTCCAGAGACTCTAATTCATGAAGAAGTTCAAGAACTTTGGACCGGACCCTAACATTCTCACCAACTTTCCAGAAAGCTCCTGCTGTACCATAGAGATCATCCTGACTGGTTGTGTCTCTGTGGTAAAGCAATTACTCAGTCAACAACTGTAAGTCTTTCCAGAGAGTGGTTAGAACAGCAGAACACATTGCAAGCAACACACTCCCAGCCATACAGGACATATGTTTTCAGTTGCCAATTGATTCCCAGTTGCAATTGCCAATTTTGCCTATTTTTATTGTCTATTGCCAATTTCTCTCTCTCTCTCTCTCTCTCTCTCTCCACTTTTCCCTCCATTTACATATAGCGTATATTATATATTTGATCACATGTTTAATCGTTTGTATGTGTGTGCTGGTTATATATAAGCAATTTCCCTGAGCATTGCCAAAAACATTTCAATGTACAATGTGTCTCTACATACTGTGCAAATGAGGAATAAATTTGACTTGACTTGGTAGGGATTTTACTACTTTTTACAATGTATGCAAGTTTATTATTTGTAAGTTTTTCTTTGCAATAATACACAATATGGTCAAAAGTTTTGGGCCACCTGAACATCACAACCATATGTGGGCCTTGCACAAACTGTTGAAATAATTACCTTTTCCTTCATTGGAATACGCCCTTACCTCAACCCCACTGAAAAGCTTTGGGGCAGTCAGCTTTTCAATTCATGCCAAAGCTTTTCAGTGGGGTTCAGAGGCTCCAAAATCCAGTAGAAAGCCAAGATGAGGTCATCAGTGACATGTACACCAAGGAACCTGAAGTTGCTACTCTTTCGATGACAGGGACTATTGCTATTGTATACTTGTTGTCATCACTGCCGAACCTGATCCGTAGTTGAGGCAAACCAAGTTTGGTTGACTTGGCCAGAATTGTAGCAGTAGGGTGGCCAGTTCCTTTCTGCGCACTCACAGACACACATTCACACCTATGGGCAATTTAGAGTAGCCAGTTAATCTAACCTGCATGTCTTTGGACTGTGGGGGACACCAGAGCACCTGGAGGAAACCCACACAGACACGGGGAGAACATGCAAACTCCACACAGAAAGGCCCCCATCAGCCACTGGGCTCGAACCCTTCTTACTATGAGGCAACAGCGCTAACCACTGCACCATCATGCCGCCCTATTGTATACTACAACCCCAATTCCAAAAAAGTTGGGACATTGTGTAAAATATAAATAAAAACAAAATGTGAAGATTTACAAATTATGGAAGCCCTATATTTATACTGATACTTACAGTAATGCTTTTATGGCAGAGGACTACAGTTGACTTGCTAACTTTAGGACTGCAGTTGTCATGAACAGTTTTGCACTCAAGTTTCCATCAATGAAGAGTTACAACATCAACGAAACTGACTTCATGTTAAAACTGTTAAAAATGTTATAATCATGTTGTCTGTCACCCAAATGAGGATGTGTTCCCTTTTGAGTCTGGTCCCTCTGGAGGTTTCTTCCTCATGTCGTCTGAGGGAGTTTTTCCTTGCCACCGTCACCACAGGCTTGCTCATTGGGGATAGATTAGGGATAAAATTAGCTCATGTTTAAAGTCATTTAAATTCTGTAAAGCTGCTTTGCGACAATGTCTATCTGTGAGTGGCAAAAGTATGTGAACCTTTGCTTTCAGTATCTGGTGTGAGCCCCTTGTGCAGCAATAACTGCACCTAAACGTTTCCAGTAACTGTTGATCAGTCCTGCACACTGGCTTGGAGGAATTTTAGCCCATTCCTCCATACAGAACAGCTTCAGCTCTGGGATGTTGGTGGGTTTCCTCACATGAACTGCTCGCTTCAGGTCCTTCCACATTTTGATTGGATTAAGGTCAGGACTTTGACTTGGCCATTCCAAAACATTAACTTTATTCTTCTTTAACCATTCTTTGGTAGAATGACTTGTGTGCTTAGGGTCGTTGTCTTGCTGCATGACCCACCTTCTCTTGAGATTCAGTTCGTGGACAGATGTCCTGACATTTTGCTTGAGAATTCGCTGGTAAAATTCAGAATTCATTGTTCCATCAATGATGGCAATTCGTCCTGGCCCAGATGCAGCAAAACAGGCCCAAACCATGATACTACCACCACCATGTTTCGCAGATGGGATAAGGTTTTTATGCTGGAATGCAGTGTTTTCCTTTCTCCAAACATAACACTTCTCATTTAAACCAAACAGTTCTATTTTGGTCTCATCCGTCCACAAAACATTTTTCCAATAGCCTTCTGGCTTGTTCACGTGATCTTTAGCAAACTGCAGACGAGTAGCAATGTTCTTTTTGGAGAGCAGTGGCTTTCTCCTTGCAACCCTGCCATGCACACCATTGTTGTTCAGTGTTCTCCTGATGGTGGACTCATGAACATTAACATTAGCCAATGTGAGAGAGACCTTCAGTTGCTTAGAAGTTACCCTGGGGTCCTTTGTGACCTCGCCAACTATTACACGCCTTGCTCTTGGAGTGATCTTTGTTGGTCGACCATTCCTGGGGAGGGTAACAACAGTCTTGAATTTCCTCCCTTTGTACACAATCTGTCTGACTGTGGATTGGTGGAGTCCAAACACTTTAGAGATGGTTTTGTAACCTTTTCCGGCCTGATGAGCATCAACAATGCTTTTTCTGAGGTCCTCAGTTCATGTGAGGAAACCCACCAACATCTCAGAGTTGAAGCTGTTCTGTACGGAGGAATGGGCTAAAATTCCTCCAAGCCAGTGTGCAGGACTGATCAATAGTTACTGGAAATGTTTAGTTGCAGTTATTGCTGCACAAGGGGCTCACACCAGATACTGAAAGCAAAGGTTCACATACTTTTGCCACTCACAGATATGTAATATTGGATCATTTTCCTCAATAAATAAATGACCAAGTATAATATTTTTGTCTCAATTGTTTAACTGGGTTCTCTTTATCTACTTTTAGGACTTGTGTGAAAATCTGATGATGTTTTAGGTCATATTTATGCAGAAATATAGAAAATTCTAAAGGGTTCACAAACTTTCAAGCACCACTGTATGGATGTGATGATCAGGTGTCAAAAAACTTTTGGCCATATAGAGTATGTGTGCAGTAATATCATAACTCGCATGTTCTGTTTTTTTCCCTACTGTCTCATGGTTTGTAGACACAGTAGAAATCCTTTAAATGTCTAAATCTCTAAAGCTTTCAATCTGTTTTTTTTTTCTACAGTAATTGAAGTGGCATCAGGAGAGTATGGTGATTTGAATCCTGTGCTGTTCGAGGCAGTGCAGGGTGGCATGTGTTCAGAGGGTGGCAAGAAGAACTCTAGTGACAAGAATGATCCTACATCATCCTGTCCAACTCAGTGTAACAACGTGAGTGGCGCATACACTCAGTGGTGGCAAACAACACCAACCTGTCCATTGCACCGTATCTGCCTCACATGAGTTCTCTTCTGTTTGCACAGGATTCAGGACACATTGAAAAACATACCTTTGCCACCAGCACGCTCACACAGTTCTGCATTCTTTTCAAAAGGACCTTTATCACTATATGCAGAGACACAGTAAGATTTATTTGGACAAAATTCTCTCATCTCATCTCATTATCTCTAGCCGCTTTATCCTGTCCTACAGGGTCGCAGTTGGACAAAATTATTTGGACAAAATTATTAATATTATAGTGACTTATTTGAGGATTTGCAATCGTGTGTGCAGGTATTGACCCACCTGAGGGTGATGTCACACTTGAGTATCGGAGTTCTGATTGGTCTGCTTTACCTGAACATTGGCAATGATGCAAACAAAGTGTTCAACAACACTGGGTTTCTCTTCTTCTCCATGCTCTTCCTCATGTTTGCTGCATTAATGCCCACTGTTCTCACATGTAAGGACTTTCTTTCATTTTGCTTCCGTTTTTACAGTTTTACATGCAATTAATAAAAAAAATTTGAGTATATACTGTGTGTTTATGTTTACCATTGATGAAGGGTAATAATGTTAGAACATGTGATTTATGATTACTGAATTTCTTTGAATTTTCAGGAAGACTGTAGTGGTTATAAATAAGATTATAGTAGTTACAGTGTGAAAATTCTGATCAACTGGGTAACTCTGTGCTACTTTCCCAGTTCCTCTGGAGTTGGCAGTGTTTATAAGGGAGCATCTGAACTACTGGTACAGTTTAAAGGCGTACTATCTAGCCAAGACCATGGCTGACATTCCATTCCAGGTATGGTGTTAATTATTCTAGAAATGCTATATATTATATCAGCATATGAAAAATGGAGTGTATAATGTATAAAACATGTTTCTAGGCCTATAATAATCACATAATTTCCAAGACACTTTTGATTCCTCAAGTTATGTATGTAACTGTGGTTCTATGAATATGGATTTAAACACCTGGATGCCTTCTTGTGCATGAGCACACACAGGCTAAAACCTTACCACAAAGTCACCTGGTGACCATATGATAAAGTATTTCCAATGAAATATCATCATCAATGGCTGTCTGTCCCTGGAGCCTTCTTGCTGAGCTCCTGGTTAGTCAGTGGAGCCCTGGCAGTTGTTCAGTGTTCATAGGACCACAGTTAAATACAAAACTATCCATCCTTCCATACATCCATCCATTTTCTACCGCTTATCCGGGTCCGGGTTGTGGGGGTAGCAGCCTAAGCAGAGTTGCCCAGACTTCCCTCTCCCCGGCCACCTCCACCAGCTCTTCTGGGGGAATACTGAGGCGTTCCCAGGCCAGCCGAGAGATGTAATCTCTCCAGCGTGTCCTGGGTCTGCCTCAGGGTCTCCTCCCGGTGGGGCATACCCAGAGAGCATCCCCTGGGAGGTGTCCAGGGGGCATCCTAACAAGGTGCCCAAACCACCTCAACTGACTCCTTAAATACAAAACTAGTGTTTAGTTTCACTTCTCCTAACTGCCAGGGGCAGTGTTTAAACACCTGGATAACAATACCAAAACGTCATGAGGAATTGACTCACCCTGGGACTGACTGTAAAAGTGCTCATATATGATCACGAAACTCGAGTCACACAACTGGAAGTTTTGATGTTGGCCTTATAGAATCGTGAAAAGGTGCCTGGTGAGGCCCAGGTAACTAGTGCTCCATGCACAATGGCATGTTACAGTAGGTTTTGGCTTCTAGCCTGTTCGTAGGTCATGGTGATGACCTGTCATCCAATAGGCCAAACTCTGTTTAGACAGGGGAGCACTCTGTGTTTTGGCAACATGATAGATAGATAATTGATTTGATGAATGAATAGCCACCATGCAGCTCAAATAGTACCCTAAAGCTTGTAATATACATATGCTGCAGGTTGACTTGGGCCCCTGGCATTTATGAAGGACAAAACAGAATGCTAGTTACATACAGTATGTAACTGTCAAATACTAATGTAATGCATGTACTCAACATGTTCCTTAGATTGACATTCATAGAGCACTACAAGTCAATCAGCTGGTTAAAAAATCCGAGACCCATAACCTTAGGCAGGAACTTTGGGTTCAGTTGTAAGGTCATTCTACAACCATCAGGTTCCCAACACATGCAGGCAAGCTTACCTAACCCTTTTGTTGCAGTGATAGCCAACAGAAAGAACTGTCTATATTGGTGCCAATTCTACACCAGTGTCCTGTAGGGATTCATACGAAGAGATCTTAAGGGGCTCTGACACAAGGTGGAGGTCCTACACCTGACACTTGAGGAGAGTGGCACATGGAGGGTGTCTAACTCTTTTCAGGATCTCTGCAATAAGTATAAGAGCTCCTAGCTTACAAGGCCCTTGTGCTAGGTTTCTAACATTCAGGATAATTTCCTAAGCTACTCATGACATAATCATTAATCAGCCTAACATTCCAAAATGGCCTGGTCAGATGTGTCACACCTCCCCATTCATCCTGAATCCATGAGTGGAGGATTACCCAGGGTGTCCCAAATCCTAGTGAGAGCAGCATTGTGACCCAGGATATTGCTGGCTCTTTCAGGGACCTTGAGTATAGGTTTGATTGCTGTATTAAGGATTGATGGAGGATGTGAGAATGTATACAGTAGGCCATGAAGTCATTTGTGAGCTACTGCATCTTGCCCTAGAGGGTTGTTCAGTTCCATTAGGAAGATCCACATCCGACAGTGAATTGACTTGTTGGCTGTCTGTGCTTTCTGAATTTCCCAGATCTGTTGCACCATCCCTGTTTGCAAATGTCACTCTCTTGGGTGTATGTGCTGCCTTGACAGCATGGTTTCTCTAACCTTGCACTGACCTGGTTGGTAAGGCTAAGTGGTGGTGAGCCCATTTTTATAGCTTTGTGTAAGACAGAGTGTTCTTTTAACCTTGTACCACTCTGGGGATTTATGTACTTGACTGTCATTATATTGATGGAATGGATCCGGATGTGTCTTAACACAATTAGGAAGAATCTGAGGGCCAGCCAGGTCACCTTCATTTCAAGCTGGTTGATGTGTTCGTATTTTCTTTATTAATTATTTTGAGAAAAACCTTGTGGGCAGCATGGTTGTGTAGTGGTTAGCACTGTCGCCTCACAGCAAGAAGGTTCTGGGTTTGAGCTCAGTGGCCGACTGGGACCTTTCTGTGTGGAGTTTGCATGTTCTCCCCGTGTCTGCGTGGGTTTCCTCTGGGTGCACTTCGGTTTCCCCCACAGTCCAAAGACATGCAGGTTAGGCTAATTGGTGGCTCTAAATTGACCGTAGGTGTGAATGATTGTGAAGCTGCAACAGGCCTAGCAAGCTGGCAGTAGATTAAGTGTGTGTTTGTGTGCTCTTGATAGACGCAGACAGCCTCATAAGGGGCTGGCAACTGACAGGCCAATTGGCCTATAGGGTGTCAGGATGAAAAAAAAAATAAAAAGACAAAACAAAACCTTGTGCCACCAGGGAGTTTGAGCTCTTGTCCCTCTCTTGACTAGTACTGGTTCTAAGGATCTTTCCAAGTGTATTGTGCAACTAAGTTCCTTAATATGTGCAAGGATGGTGGATTTGTCCTCCATGGTCTACTTTCTACTGGATAGCCTGCTGGAACCCGTCATGCAAACATAGCAGTACTCATATGTCTCTGGCCAACAGGAGTGACAGGGATGTTTGCAATGATTTTATGAACACCCTCAGCTCTAATTAGAGGCTGAAGTGTAGGACATCAAATTGGAATGCCTGTTCTTGGAAAGCAAATCCCCCCAAAACCCTGTTCCAGAACAATTATGGCATGAAAGGTGCACACACGTAGCCATATTAACAGTCAGACATGATTGATTTGGTAGCCTTACATACATAAGTCATAAAGGATTGGACTAGGAGCAGTCCTTCTGGACTAAGAAGTATCTGGAGTAGAAAGTAATGTTCTAACTATGAGGTTTACCTATTTGATGATGCCTCTGTCCAAGAACAATCCATTTCTTGGACCAGAGTGGCCACTTGATGGGGTTAGAAATTGTAAAGCATCCTGTCAGCAGCCCTTATTCTTCATTGAAGGGCTGGTTAGGACTCTAAAGTAGTGGGAGTGTCTTTGGGCTTTTGGACAACTGTTACAAGCCTGGCAGTGGGTGGCACAGTGGTGCAGTGGTTAGCACTGTTGCCTCACAGCAAGAAGGTTCCAGGATCAAACCTCATGACTGACAGGGGCTGTGTGGTGTTTGCCTGTTCTCCCAGTGTCTGTGTGGGTTTCATCTGAGTGCTCTGGTTTCCCCCATAGCTCAAAGACATGCAGATTAGGCAAACTACCCAGTCACTGGAGTTTCACAAGCCAGTGCATACTTAGTGCCAGTCCCAAGCCCAGACAGATTGGGGAGGGCTGCATCAGGAAGTGCATCTGGTGTAAAACCTATGCCAAATCAAATATGCAGACCAGATCTGCTGTGGCGACCCCTAATGGGAGCAGCCGGAAGAAGAAGTAGTTAAAAGAATAGCAGCGTAAGTCTATCAGATTAAGACACATACAAGTCAACCCCTCATGGCTCTCACCTGTACTCCCTGGTAAAGAAATCCATAATTTCCATACCAAATCCATAGTAATATTTCATGCATAATAAAAATGTATCAGATCTTACCTAATACCTAATGTCAGATACAACCTTTGTTGGCTTTTGCGTGAAGAAATGAATTGACGGCTGTCTCTTTTTCTGGTTTGCATTCTTCACATGCATTTGAGATTTCATGTGTTCCCTCACATCGTAAATTCCAGAGGCAAACACTTTCATGTCTCTACAACAAATTGTGCAGTTGACATACTCAGCACCCATTTTGGAAGCGATAATTATTCCATTGAATGTTTCTGTCCATTCGGGAAGAAAGCGACCTCCAGTTTTAGATGTTTTGAGTTTTTTCTTCGGTGGTGCCGACATCTTGACCTCTTGACCTGTCTATTGTTACGCTACATGTGCTGTTATTTCCTGCTTGGTGTGCAGGAAAATCACAACTGTGCATGCTCAGACATTCGGAATGGCTTGTTGGTACTAGCGGAAGTACCGGTTGAGTAATTCTAAATGTAGAAAATGGCGGATCCCATGCATTTTCGTATTTCATGATGAATTTTTTGATGGTAATAAATCAAAATAATTTTAAGGTGAAAATGTAGAAAAATCCGTAGTTGAATACCACTACGCCCGTACCATTTTTAAAATGCCAAAATCCGTACGGAAATCCGTAGGGGTTGACATGTATGAAGACACTTGTCTGTTTAAGTTTTATTATAAAGGTTTATGTGTGTCTAGCCAATTAGCTGGGTTGTGGTAATTTACAGGTGCTGCTTGCCGATCTATTCGGCTGTTCTGGTTACAGATTTTGAAACCTGTGCTCTTCTCTCCAGGGCTTCTTTGGCAGCCCTAAAGAGCTACCCTGGCACATAACATATTGCAGGGTTAATTGCATGTGTCTGGCAGTGCTGACTGTGGTAACATGCCTGGCACTACAGGCCTGCACCTCAAAGTTTGGGTCTGGTGTATTAGACGGTTTAAAAATCTCCTTCATTGTGCTCCATATAGTCCTGACATTGAAATTTTTTACAGTGAAATTGCCTCTGGCAGCATATTTGCTGCTATGAGCTGTTCATCAGTGTTCAGTCCAATCTGGCCCTGCTCCTGGTGGAGGGTGAAGTAGAACAATGATTTGCATTATTTCCATGCAGTAGATCTAGGTAGTTTCTTTGTTTCTGATTTCTTTATGTATTTTTCCAGCCCAGAAATGAGCTCTTTAATCTTTGCACATTACCTAAAAGACTCACAAGACTTTTGTCATAGTTTCAACAGAAGGAGCAGGGACAGATGAAGGAAAGCGAAAGGCTTGTCAATGTTTTTATTGCAGTTGCCCTTGCAGGCAGCAGGAGGCTCTAAGAACAGCTCGATGTCAAAATAACAACGTAATCGCTTCCTCAAACCAGCTCTCTCTCTCTCTCTCTCTTCCCTCCACACACATGCACAGATCATATGTCCCATAATATACTGTACTATAGTTTACTGGATGACAACGCAACCTCCAGAAGCGGGCAGATATCTGCTTTTCATGGCTCTGTCCACCTCCACTGCCCTGGTGGCTCAGTCTCTGGGCCTCCTCATAGGAGCTGCTTCCACCTCCCTGCAGGTGTGTAAATACATCATGGATACGCATACAAAAATACAGCCATACTTTACCAGTTTCACTACTTATCACAAACAAGCTAGATTCTTCAACAGTATTTTCTAAGCTGACTGTTTTTCATTTTTCATTGTAGGTGGCCACATTTGTAGGGCCAGTGACAGCCATTCCAGTCTTGCTTTTCTCTGGGTTCTTTGTCAACTTTGACACCATCCCAAAATACCTACAGTGGACCTCCTATGTTTCTTATGTCAGGTCAGTGGCAGCCTTCATAATTATAATCCAAATATCTCATGCTGTAGCAAGACGAATTTGTATAATCCACACAGCTCCATTCAAGATCTTTAGAGCTGGTGACCTGGTGAGCTACTCTGAGTCCATTAAAAAAATAATAATAAATTAGTGATTTAAAATAGGCCTCGGGATTAGTTAATAGCAATGTCATTGCAGCTACAGATCCAAAAGTTCTGCTTCATTTAATAACTTGATATGGAAAAATGTCATGCTTGCAGCAAAAGGTGCCAAGTGTTAAAAGTTTAATATACTTTCCTTGCTGACTTTATTTGAACATTTGAGGCCATTCTGGTACATTTAGATAGCGACTCATGCCAAATAATAGATTTCAGTTTCAGTGTAAATATTACAACCCCAAATCAGGAAAAGTTGGGATGGTATATTAAAATTGAAATTAAAACCAAAACCAATGATTTGTAAATAATCTTTGACCTCTATTGCACTCAAAATAATTTAAAAGCAATCCAATATTGTTTTTTTTTCTTCAAATAAACGCTTATTTCAATTTTGATTCTTGCAACAGATTTCAAATAAGTTGGGATGGTAAAGCATTTACCACTTTATAATACTGCCATTTTTTCACACATCATTTAAAAGATGTTCTTCTTCCACAGCCATGCCTTTGTAATGTGTGTAGAATGTGGTTTTGTATTGTCTTGTTGAAATATCTCTGGAAAGATGTCGTCTTAAAGGCAGCACATGTTGCTCCAAAATCTCAATGTACTTTTCTGCATTAAAGGAAAACTGAAGGCAAAATTTTTATTATCAAAAGTCTATTTCTCATTTTATTAAATATAGGAATGCATTTTTGATAGCTATTTTGTCACTGCTATAGCAAGTTATGAGTGTTTGAAATATGCTATGTAATATATCAGTCGGCGGCACGGTGGTGTAGTGGTTAGCGCTGTCGCCTCACAGCAAGAAGGTCCGGGTTCGAGCCCCGTGGCCGGCGAGGGCCTTTCTGTGTGGAGTTTGCATGTTCTCCCCATGTCCGCGTGGGTTTCCTCCGGGTGCTCCGGTTTCCCCCACAGTCCAAAGACATGCAGGTTAGGTTAACTGGTGACTCTAAATTGACCGTGGGTGTGAATGGTTGTCTGTGTCTATGTGTCAGCCCTGTGATGACCTGGCGACTTGTCCAGGGTGTACCCCGCCTTTCACCCGTAGTCAGCTGGGATAGGCTCCAGCTTGCCTGCGACCCTGTAGGACAGGATAAAGCGGCTAGAGATAATGAGATGAGATGAATATATCAGTCCATATGTCAAAGCAATGGCCATAAATGAGATTTGTTGAGACCTGTGCGAGACATCGTAGGACGGAAGTAAAATATACAGCAGAAATCGAAGTGACCAACATCTGCCAACGTTGTCAAAAGATGCACGCGCCCTCTTTCAAATGCTGACGTAATCAAGCCTGAAGTTTTGTTTGTTTTGATAGCAATCAGGAAAGTTTGAAAAAAGTAGGCAGTAATCGTCATTTAAACTCGTTTTTGTGCAATATTTTGTTTGGAAAACAATTTTTAAAATGGCGGCACTGACACCTGGCTGACACTTGATGTTTCAAGTCTCGCACAAGTCTCGTGAAGACCGCACAGATAAGTGACGCCTGCCGTGGACCAAATGAACTAAATTCAACATGGCTAAAAACCGAATAAGTATAATATTTAATTGCAATTAGTTGCCAATACCAGTCATGATATAAGGTTACTAAAATTGAAAACGTAATTGAATAACACGTTAATTAAGAAATAAAGCAAGTTTAAAAATGACTTCAGTTCCCCTTTAATGCTGCCATCACAGAAGTGTAAGTTACCTTTGCCAAGAGCACTGACACAACCCCATATCATGACAGACCCTGGCTTTTGCATTTGTTGCTGGTAACAGTTTGGATGGTTCTTTTCGTTTTTGGTCTGGAGCACACGGCATCCATTTCTTCAAAAAATAGGCCTGGAATACTGATTCATCTGATCACAATACACGCTTCCACTGTGTGATGGTCCATCCCAGATGCCTCAGAGCCCAGAGAAGTCGATGGCGCTTCTGGACACAGTTAACATAAGGCTTCCTTTTTGCACAGTAAAGTTTTAACTGCCATTTGTGGATGTAACTCCATATCATCATGCTTGACAAAGGTTTCCCAAAGTAATCCCGAGCCCATGTGGTTATATCAACTATAGATGAATGACATTTCTTGATGCAGTGCTGTCTGAGGGATCTGAGCTCATGGGTGTTCAGCTTAGGCTTGTGCCCTTGCCCTTTATGCACTGAAATACCTCCAGATTCCTTGAACTGTTTAATTTTATTTTCCCTCTGTTTTTTAATTTAATTTTCTATTTGTTAAATTTTTTTGTGTTTGTGTAGTTTGATGTTTGTTCTTGTTTAAGTGTTTTTGTCTGCCGGTTGTGGTGTAGCTCTGGATCCAGTTTTGGGTGTCAGTTCCCGCCAGGCCTTGGTTCGCCATGGGTGATGCCTGTGCTCCTAGCTATGGACTGCAGTGAGCTCGTTGTTCATTTTAACATCGTGGTTGTCCAGCGCTCTGTGCTTTAATGCTTGGCATGGTGTTCCGAGCGATATTGCTCGGTGGCATCACGGTGGCTGTGCAGGCGGTTTGGGACGTACCGGCGCTCTGCATGGCGGTGCTTCTGTGCTCGCTTTGTGGCTCCATGGCGTGGTGTTCTGAGTGATGTTGCCGGCGGTGTCCCGGCGGCTGTGCTGGCGGTGTGGGACTTGTTTTCATGCGTCTTTTGGTGGGACTGTGGCTGCTACACCATTGGAATGACATCCTGGCCTCTATTTGGTGGACTTACTTGCTTACTTACTTACTTACTTAATTTATTTATTTATTTATAACTGTAAAGCGATCTTGGGTTTTGTGAAAGGCGCTACATAAATTGAACTTATTATTATTATTGGGCGGCATGGTGGTGTAGTAGTTAGTGCTGTCGCCTCACAGCAAGAAGGTCCGGGTTTGAGCCCCGTGGCCGGCGAGGGCCTTTCTGTGTGGAGTTTGCATGTTCTCCCCGTGTCCGCGTGGGTTTCCTCCGGGTGCTCCGGTTTCCCCCACAGTCCAAAGACATGCAGGTTAGGTTAACTGGTGACTCTAAATTGACCGTAGGTGTGAATGTGAGTGTGAATGGTTGTCTGTGTCTATGTGTCAGCCCTGTGATGACCTGGCGACTTGTCCAGGGTGTACCCCGCCTTTCGCCCGTAGTCAGCTGGGATAGGCTCCAGCTTGCCTGCGACCCTGTAGAACAGGATAAAGCGGCTAGAGATAATGAGATGAGATTATTATTATTATTATTATTATTAATGATATTATGCACCATAGCGGGTGAAATATCCAAATCTCTTCCTATCTTTCTTTGAGGAACATTGTTTTTAAACAGTTCAATAATTTTGTCATGCATTTGGTGACAAACTGGAGATCCTCAGCCCATCTTTGCTCCTCAAAGACCAGGCCTTTCCTGGATACTGATTTTGTACCAAATCATGATTACAATCACATGTTGACATCACCTGTTTCAAATCACATCATTATTTAATTGTTTTAACTCACTACTAGCCCTAACTTTCTCCTGTGTTGCATGCCTGAAACGCAGGAATGGATGAATATTAACAAATGAAATGAAGTTGACCAGACAAAACATGAAATATCTTGGGTTCATACCGCCTGCAATGAATTTATTTGCGTTTTCTATATTGTCCCAACTTTTTCTGATTCGGGGTTTTAAGTGTAAATGTTAGATATAAATATAAATGTTAAACAGAAATGTAAATTTCAAATATAAATCCGTCCATTTTCTGTACTGTGAGTCATGGGTGAGCTGGAGTCAATCCCAGGTAACCCAGTTGACCTTTTCCATATATGTTTGGACTGTGGGAGAAAGCCAGAGCACCCAGAGGAAGCCCATGCAGGCATGAGGAGAACCTGCAAACTCCATACAGAAAGGCTCCAGTTAACCGGCAGGTTTGAACCCAGAACCTGTTTGTTGTGAGGTGGTAGTGATAATCACTGCAACACAATGCCCCTTAAATGTAAAGATAGCACTAAAGTTATTTGTTCTTTTGTTCTCGCCTTTCTCTGCACACCACCCTCTTGGAGTGTGTATCATGGGCAAACAGAGTGCTGCTAGGGTTGCCAGATTTACACCAAAGTGTTCTAGTTTTGGAATAAAGTTGAAAATATGAAAAGCAAGTCCACTGATGGCATTTTTGGGATGATTTAAAAACAGTCTCTAGCTGCTAAGATCTTGTTTTAACGCACATATTTGGACTTAAAAAGCATGTCCATTTTTACTTTCATTAGTGAATGCTCTAGCTAGCTAGCTGTATGTTTATCGTTGCTATACAATGTCCAAATTAGTGTCCATCTCTTGAGAAAGAGACTCAGAAATCTGAAACTATACTATTGTGGATACTTTAATGATCCTGAATTAGCCCAAAAATACAATCAGTGGACCTATTCTCACATCTTCAACTGTGTTCCAAATGTGGCACAACATGGTATAAACCTGGCAACCCTGCTGGTGCTGTTTTCCTGTGAGAGGTGGGGTCAATTACCGTGTGAATAAAACATTTAAGTTCTCCATTTACATATAAGATTTATATTTAATATATACATTTAATATTTACATTTATATTTAAAATTTAAGGCGGCACGGTGGTGTAGTGGTTAGCACTGTCACCTTATAGCAAGAAGGTTCTGGGTTTGAAACCAGTGGCTGTCGGGGGCCTTTCTATGTGGAGTTTGCATGTTCTTCCCGTGTCTGCGTCGGTTTCCTCCGGGTGCTATGGTTTCCCCCAAAGACATGCAGGTTAGGCTAATTGGTGGCTCTAAATTGACCGTAGGTGTGAATGTGAGTGTGAATGGTTGTCTGTGTCTATGTGTCAGCCCTGCGATGACGTGGCGACTTGTCCAGGGTGTACCCCGCCTCTCGCCCATAGTCAGCTGGGATAGGCTCCAGCTTGCCCGCGACCCTGCACAGAAAAAGCGGTTATGGATAATGGATGGATTTAACATTTCTGTTTATTTTTACAAGTTATATATAACTTTTACATTGTAATATGTGCTCTGAAGCTATTATTTGACACAAGTTGCAATATAAATGTATCAGAATGGCCCAGAATGTTAAAAAAAAAGTAAGAGAGAAAAGAGTATTCAAGGTTTTACTTTTCAACTTTTTTATTCAGTTCAGTTCCACAAATACAGCTAGTGCAAAAATTTAAAAAAACATTCAATCAAAACTCAAATTCTCTTGACTGGACCAATAAATGCCTAATGACCCTAACCCATAACTACGTCATCGCTTGTTTACCGCAATGCATTTTGGGTGATACCCAGGGTCAGCGCTGCTATATTGTTTACTTTCGCCTTTGTTAAACACTGCATTGTTCTGTCTAACCGGTTTTAACTGTGCCTAAAGTGAACTGCTGTGTGCCTTACTGCGTCTCCACAACAAAGAGAACACCTCATTTGAGCTTTTATCAGCTGCCAGTCGAGGAGAAGAGAAGAAAGAAATGGATAAGTTTAATTCACAACAAAAACTTTTGTACTGAATCGAAATGGACACGTGTTTGTAGCTTACATTTCTCTAGTGGGAAAAAGGCGTACTTAAACTGTGACCCAGCAATATTTCCATGGTCTGTGGAACGGCCTTTGATTATAGATAATTATAACAATCAACACTGTTCATTGTCTGAAACTAGTCATATTCCAAAGCTTGTAAAACAAAAGCAGCGTTCTTCGGCCTTTGCCTCTAGACGTACCAAAGCACTCGGCAGCTGAACGAGCCTGTTGGCCCGTTAAAACTCCCAAACCACGAAGAGTTCTCTTTCGGGTGTGTATAATGTTCAGTGTACCTCACTAGCGGCATTTATTGAAGTAAATGCATTTATCCATCTCGATCGGGATCATCCCCTTATTCGTGGTGAGGCGGTTTGCGTGTCCCAATGACCCCTAGGAGTTATGCTGACTGGAGTCCTAGACTCCTGACAGGGTCACCCATGTTGGACAGGTCGAAGGGTAGGGGCCAGACAAAGAATGATCCCCTGGTCCTCCAGGTTGGGGGTTGGGCTGTGGGCTGATAACCCACTCCTGTAAAATACATGTATTACAGAAACCAGAAGTAAAACTGATTCACCAGAAGGGAACACCACCATGACTGTACCTCATAGTAGATGCACAATGATGCACGGGAGCCAAAGCCGAAAGGACGCACCCGGGCTGATAGGGTCATTGGTGCACCCGAAACACACCATAAAGATAGGAAACTGGAATGTGCGCACGTTGTATAGAGCTGGAAATCTTGCCCAAGCGGCAAGGGAAATGAGTAAGAGAGGAATAGCTATCATGGGAATTAGTGAAACACATTGGACTGGACAAGGGAAAGTACAGCTAGCAGATGGAGAGACAATTATCTACTCCGGAAGAGATGACGATATCCACAGAGCTGGGGTAGGTATACTTATGTCCAAAGAGGCAACAGGAGCCCTTATGGAATGGACTCCAATTTGCGAGAGGATGATCCAAGCCAGATTCCAATCAAGGCACATCAAACTGATGATCATACATGTTTACGCACCAACTGAAGACGCAGAGGAAGAAATCAAAGACGAGTTCTACTCAAGATTACAAGATGTGCTGAATAAGAGGAACGCCCATGATATGTTGATTGTCACAGGGGACATGAATGCCAAAGTTGGAGAACAAAATGTGAATTATGAAAGAGTCATGGGTAATCACGGACTAGGAGTGCAGAACGAAAACGGAACAAGACTGCGATATGTGCACCGTGAACGAGCTAGTTATTACTGGAACATTATTCCCACATAAATCCATCCACAAAGCAACATGGATTTCGCCAGATAGAATGACCAAAAACCAAATTGACCATGTTCTAATTAGTAAGCGATTTAGGAACTCAGTAAAAGATAGAAGGGTTTACAGGTCTGCAGACTTGGGAAGTGATCACTATCTTGTATGTACAGCAGTCAAGCTTAGGTTAAGGAGACCTCCGAGGCAAAAGACCATCAGCAGAGTAAAGTACTATACATCCAAACTGAGCAATAAAGACGTACTTAAGGAATTTAACATTACCTTGAAGAACAGGTACCAAGCCTTACAACAAGAAGAGGAGGAGCGAGAAGACCAATGCGAAGTAGAAAGGGATTTTGAAGTTTTGAGAAAAGCATACACAGAAGTTGCAGATGCTGTACTAGGCAGGCCCTGAAGAAAGAAGAAACCGTGGATTAGCGAGTCATCATGGTGGCTAGTTGACCAATGGGAAGCTAGTAATAAGAAGATCTTAAGTACTTGTTCAGAAAGAGTGAAGAGGCAACTAAGGGCAAAATATGTAGAAGAGAACAGAGAGGTGAAAAGGAGCATTAAGGCGGATAAGAGGAGATGGTTGGACAAAATTGCAAGCCAAGCTGAAGAGGCTGCGCGAAGTCAACATACCTGTATGAAGACACTGTGTGGACTCACAAAGTCCTTGTGCAATGAAAGACCTAAGCAAAGTGCAACAGTAATGGATAAAAATAGAAACCTTCTCAGCAAGAGAAAAGACATACAGGAAAGATGGACAGAACACTTTAAAGAAGTACTGAACAGAGAAACACCAGAGAATCCGATAACCATCGATGATGATGAAAGTTTTGATTTAGAGGACGTAATTCAGGATATAGCAGTCAACGAACCAACTTTAGGCGAGGTGGAAGAAGCAGTTAAAAAGCTGAAGAGTGGGAAAGCACCAGGTATTGATGACATAACAGCGGAATTACTGAAGACAAACGTGGAGTTTTTGGCAGGCAAAATACAAGAGCTACTGTCGAAGGTGTGGAAGTTTGAGGTTATCCCAGAGGCTTGGAAAAAAGGATTGATCATAAAGCTGCCGAAAAAGGGTAACCTGAAAGATTGTAAGAACTCAAGAGGCATAACTCTGTTGTCTGTCACTGGGAAGATACTGGGGAGACTTGTCATTGACAGAGTGAGGAATGGAGTTGATGAAAGACTTAGGAAGGAACAGGCGGGCTATAGGCGAGGAAGAGGAACTACAGACCAAGTCTTCATTCTAAGGAACATCATCGAACAGGTGAACGAGTGGCAGGCGACCCTATATGTGAACTTTATAGACTTCGAGAAAGCTTTCGATTCTGTTCACCGCGAGAGTTTATGGATCATAATGCAGAAAAACAGAATTCCCGAGAAGATAGTGAGGATTGTGAAATTGTTTTATGAAGCTTTTCAGTGTGCCATAGAAGACCACGGAGAAAGAGGCGAGTGGTTTGATATCAAGACAGGGGTTAAGCAGGGCTGTAATATGTCAGGATTCCTATTCTTGATCATTACGGACTGGATCATGAGAAAGACTGTTGGTAACGGAGAGTTTGGAATAAGATGGAAGCTAACATCAAAACTAGATGACCTAGATTTTGCAGACGATGTAGCATTACTATCATCTACAAAACAACATATTCAAAACAAAACCACCAGAATGAAAGAGGCAGCCAAACGGGTCGGGCTTAGAATCAACCTGGGAAAGACAAAAGTTCTAAAAATTAATGTGAAGAACCAGACAAGAATTACAGTTGATGGACAGGACATCGAAGAAGTCGAAGAATTCACGTATCTTGGAGCAAAAGTTTGCAAAGAGGGAGACGGAATGGAAGATTTACAGAACAGACTGTCAAAAGCAAGGGGTATGTTTGTCAGGCTTAAGAGAATTTGGAACACAAATAGCATTTCAAGGAAAACCAAGCTGAGACTGTACAATACCCTGGTGTTACCCATCCTGCTCTATGGATGCGAGACCTGGAAAATGAACAAAGGTGATGACAAATTAGTCGATGTTTTTCACAACAAGTGTCTTCGCAAAATCCTCCGTGTCCAATGGAACGATCATGTTAGGACTGAGGACCTGCTTGAAAGAGCTGAAATGAAACCTCTGAGTACGGAAGTAAAGATCAGGAGATGGAAGATGATTGGCCATATCTTACAACAGGATCAAGACAGTGACTGTAATGTGGCATTGACATGGGCACCGGAGGGAAAAAGAAAGAGGGGGAGACCAAAGACAACGTGGAGGAGAACTGTGGAAAAGGAGAGGAGAGATGGTGGCTGGCGCTCATGGAGAGAGGTACGAGTAGAAGCGGCTGACAGAAAGAGGTGGAGAAGTTCTGTGGAGGCCCTATGTACCACGAGGCACTCGGAGGATAGGTGAAGGTGAAGGTGAAATGCATTTATACTGAACATGATACGGAAGCTCAGTGGGTTTCCAAAGATTTTTTGTAACGTTTCCTGATATCAAGTTTTATTTAACTAATCACTCATTTATAAATGTCTTGATGCTGTTCATCTGGGCCCGGGATCACGAAGCAATCTTAGACTTAAGTCAACAGTTGATTTTTCATAATAGTTTCCCTTACTGCATCTGTAGCTTTCATTGTACTGGATCAAAATTAAGTACAAGGTTAAGATTTCATTAGAACAAAGCTTCTTAGAAAATGGTAAGGAATAACTGAAGATTAAAAGAAACAAATTTAGACTTCGTGATCCCGGGGCCTGTAGTCCAGGAGTGTAAAAATAAATAAATAAATAAATAAATAAGAAAAATCATTGTCTTCTATGACAGAGCATGGCAAAATTGCTCCTCTCACATCACTCTCATTTCATCATCTCTAGCCGCTTTATCCTGTTCTACAGGGTCGCAGGCAAGCTGGAGCCTATCCCAGCTGACTACGGGCGAAAGGCGGGGTACACCCTGGACAAGTCGCCAGGTCATCACAGGGCCGACACATAGACACATAACCATTCACACCTACGGTCAATTTAGAGTCACCAGTTAACCTAACCTGCATGTCTTTGGACTGTGGAGGAAACCGGAGCACCCGGAGGAAACCCACGCGGACACGGGGAGAACATGCGAACTCTGCACAGAAAGGTCCTCGCTGGCCACGGGGCTCGAACCCGGACCTTCTGGCTGTGAGGCGACAGTGCTAACCACTACACCACCGTGCCGCCCCACATCACTCTCATGTAAAATTAATCTGACATCCACTATATTGCTCAACTGCTGACCCCGGCTATCCCCCGTAATGCATTGCGGTAAACAAGTGATGACTTAGTTATACTTGGGGTCTATTGCAAAGTCTGTACTTTGTGTTAAATATGGGATAAAACATGACTGGGCGTACTGTCATAGGAAACCCGTCAACGACAGGGTACTGTGTCATGACCCAGTGCAAAGCGGAGTGTCATTACAACCTCAAACAGATTATTTTCCTGAAATGGCAAGGTGTTTTATCCCTCTTATGCCACAGCCATTTGCTATCAATTAATTGCTAACACTTTAGTTCTTAAAAAAATGACGTTTTATCTGTTTATAGTTACATATGAATGTCTACCAAACAAGTGAGTACTGTTATCAGTTACATTATAACAACTAAAACAGTCATTCCCTCACCAGCCTCTCTTTTTATTTCTTCTTTTTAAAAATTAATAAGACAAAAAAAAAATGCAGCGGGTGACAGAGAAACTGCAAAGCCCTTCATCCTGAAGTCTTTCCAGTGTCAGAAAACTGAAAGGAACAGCCTTTACCTCTGACTATTACAGAGTGCTCATACTCCTTACACAACTGATAAATAAACATCTCCTCAGAGGACACTGAGCTGTTCTGTTTCAGAAGGTTTAGATGAATTTTCTGTCATATCAGAATCACGAATTCCACAGAGCTATTTCATAATGCAGTTTAAATCTTGCTTCGACAGGTACGGCTTTGAGGGTGTGATCCTATCGATTTATGGGATGAACCGAACAGACTTGGAGTGCCCAGGCATTGTCTGTAAGTTCCAGAAGCCTGAAGAGGTGCTGCAGCTGCTGGACGTAGAAGACGCAAAGCTCTACGTGGACTTCATAGTGTTAGGGGTTTTCTTCCTCATTCTTCGGTTAGCCACTTATCTTGTGCTGCGATACAAAATCAAGTCCGAACGTTAGGGCTTGACATCAGCTACTACACTTGTTTTAATTTGACACACATTGACGTTATGTTTTGGATCACAGTTAGTCTATGTTGTGGAGGCAAACCTGTGCAATGTTCTCCAAACTCTTTGTTCAAGGATGCAAATGGATTTTTTTTTTCAAATTGACACTCCTTTTAAGATTTCAGTTCCTTTCAATTAGATAATCAGGTGTGACAGCACAGGGTCAATAGTGCCAGTGGAAAGCTTGGTAGTTTTGTTTTTTTTAAATGCTTATTTAAGTTTTCCAATCTTATTTCATGCAGCGTTCTTGTATTAGATACAGTATAAAATGATGACCAAACTTTTATTATAAATAAGAAGCATGAAGGTTGGTGAATGAAGTTGGAGCTACAGAGCAGCAACTGTCCCAACTGACAATCTCTCACTTGCCCTGTATCTGGTATACGCCCTGTATCACTCTCCTAATGTGAACAGGCTTAAATACGTACAAGACTGTATATGAGCAAGTGCCTGCCAAACAGCCAAAAAAAAGAAAAGAAAAAAAGACAAACCCTTCCACCATTCCACTCAATATTTTTCTGTTGGCTCAGTTTCCAAATTGTACTTTTGGAGTAACTGAATAATTGCAAGAACTGATTTCACATGACAAACACAAACAGAGTTGTCTTGCGCTATTACTTTATTGCCCTTGGTCTGGAAAGTCGTATCAGCATACCGATGAGACCGTATTTGTCATTTCAACTAAGTCCTTCTTGGACATATTACGCAGCACTCTCTCACTTTGACCTACTGAAGTACATCTAATAAAACAAGGGACGATGGATCTACATTAGTTAGATCTGCTTTCCATAGATCTAAGGAACGACAGCACGTGCTTTTCATGTGAGCTACCTTCGAATGGGAACAGGGAAATGGGTTACTGGATGAACTCAAATGAAAAACAAGTTCTGTCACATTTTATAACTTCTGTACTTTTAATTCCCTTTCCAAAAGTGAAGGAGATAAGTTGATCTTATACTTTTTAATTTTTTCCCCCCCCTAAATCCATCTTAACGGATTACTGGACACTGCGTGTAATCCTGTTTTACTATGAAAAACATGAGCCGCTGCTACGCTGAACATGATGCTAAAGAAATGATTGTGAATGCAAATTTGGAATAAAGAGCTTGAACTTAATTTTGGAAAAAGGAAGCCAGTCTCACCATCTCAATGGAAACATCTTGACCAATTAAGAAGCTCTACTGTGAGCTTTCCTGTCTGGATGGAAGAAATGGAAGAGGAAGCAGTGCATTCCTACCCTTTCCTTTACCGTACGAGAAAATGCGTGTCCTGCTAGAGTTGGAACCCAACCCTTGGATCTGCTTTGTTTGAAACTGTTCGCTCGACTCTAATAACTGGAGGTCATGTAAACTACTCAGTATCATTTCTGCCATCAGCTCTGCTGTCAGCTGACCATGTGTTATCAAAATGCTGGATGGACAGACTGTGCCACCTTATGGCTTACTGTATACTGCTTGATGGACTTTAATGCCTATTTATGAGCACCTCCCTGTACTTAAATGTGTAACTGCTTACTTTATTCAGTCTCTTCAATACTGCAATGCAATGCAAATGTCTTACTCGATGATGGACATGATGTGGCTCTGGTTCATGCTATGTGTTATGTCTGCTAATATACTGTACGTAATTATAATAACCTGAGTATATATACACACACAACAAATGTAGATGTGCAATGCTGATCTTTTTATTTGAGATTAATTTGTATTTAGTTTTATTTTTATATGACTATAACGTGCAGTGCTAGAGATGGATGTGAAAATGTAACACGCATGGTGACTTCGGAATCAAATACATATAGGAATTTATGTTACTCATGAATTATTTCCACGACATACTTCAGACATTTTTTTTTTTTTACTAACTAGACTGTTCTTTTTTGGGGGGTTGTTTGGGTAATTATTTTAGCCATATTCTAATCAGAGTATGCTGTCATTCCCATGAGTAAATTGGATATATTGAAACAAGTGGTATGGAAATAATCAGAAGGAGACGAACAGGAAGGAGACAGCATTAGACCATTAGTGCTCGCACTGAGTTCTGCTGAACGCACACATATGACTTACTGTAAAGTGATGATTGCTTTTGTCCTAGTACAATCTCTACATGCTGCTGCCTCAACACACAGCTTTAAGGATAGACTCCGAGGGTCATTGTGCAATAAAAGTGTGAGGGAGAAACCGGTAATTCAAGATCATAGTCAGTGGCGTGCACAGACATTTTTGGGGGCAAGTGCTCTGGGGGGGAAAAAGGGCACTTTTTTGCGCATGTGGAACACCTTATTATAAAAGTCTGAGATTTAACCCTCCTCTTGTGTTCGGGTCGCCACTGACCCGTTTTAGTTTTTAAAGGTGTAAAACAACCACTTAATGTTAATTTATTACATCAAGGCTTTTTGACTTTGCCAGGAATCTCTAGTTGAACAAAATAGAAAACGAAATTGGGGGCGGCACGGTGGTGTAGTGGTTAGCGCTGTCGCCTCACAGCAAGAAGGTCCGGATTCGATCCCCATGGCCGGCGAGGGCCTTTCTGTGCGGAGTTTGCATGTTCTCCCCGTGTCCGCGTGGGTTTCCTCCGGGTGCTCCGGTTTCCCCCACAGTCCAAAGACATGCAGGTTAGGTTAACTGGTGACTCTAAATTGAGCGTAGGTGTGAATGTGAGTGTGAATGGTTGTCTGTGTCTATGTGTCAGCCCTGTGATGACCTGGCGACTTGTCCAGGGTGTACCCCGCCTTTCGCCCGTAGTCAGCTGGGATAGGCTGCAGCTTGCCTGTGACCCTGTAGAACAGGATAAAGCGGCTAGAGATAATGAGATGAGATGAGATGAGAAAAAGAAATTTTTGTTTTCCTAAATCCGAAAATGATATAGCAAAAAATATAATACTTATGTGCAGTTGTTTCTGTATGCGACGGGCTACTTCACGACAAAATAATTACAGCTTGGGCTTAGAGGGCAAACAATACATTTTCACTTGATTCACGTGTTACCTGGCTGGTGGGGCAGGGGAAGAGCTGACTGACTGCCCGATGTGTTGTCTGCGCTACGACAAGGCCGTGGCTTCCAGGACGCTATGCTGCTGCAACCTCACATTGAATGCACTGCACGCTTGTTCACGTGACAGAGCAAGAGAGACAGAGGTCCGGTGTGTGTGCGGAGGGGGCACACATCGGGACATTATTTTCACACACGCTTTTAATGCCACGGCTTTTCTAAAAGATCATGTCGACATTGGCCTCAGTAAACTGTAAAAAAAAAAAAAATTCAAAAGGGCACTTTTTTGGACAGAGGGCAGAGGGGCAGGTGCTTGAGCACCACCTCGTGTCTATCTGTGCACGCCACTGATCATAGTGCACATACAAGATTAGGTTTGCCTTTTTTTTTGTCATATAGATTTGACTGAGTATGCCTAGGTCTGAATGAAAATGATGCTTTAGAAATGGGATTGCACCTTCAACAGATATAATAGCAGCCAGGTGTATGTAAAATGAGTACTCGTTATTGTAAGGGTGCCAGTCGACTAACAGATTACTCTCTTCCCTTATCTTTATCGTTAATGAGAAGGGCTGAAGAGCCAGAAGTGGCCCCTCACTGGAAATGTAGTAAGAGATTAAAGAATACAGTGTTTAATGTCTGTAGAATAGAGAGTTGGGTAAAACCTGATTCTAATAGCAATAGTATTGTTCTGTGCCTAGTGCGTGTTATATCTTCTTCTTCAATATATCATGGTATTTCCAGTGATTCCAGAGTCTGCCATTTCTATATGATAACATTGTATTTCAAGATCTGCAATGTCTCTCACACACACACACGTCCAATAACAGGTTCATAACAAAAGATGCCTTCATGGCAAATCATTTCTAATATGTCAATCATATCATATGTCTGGACAGATACATCGTTAATGCATTTATTTCTGTTCTTTGCTGCAGCAACACTACGTCAGTGTATTTTTTTTTTTTGCCGATGCAATGTGCATGCCATGAAAAATACATGAAAATATACAATGTCTTAAAAATTCTCTTCAGTCAGAAAGATATTCAGCTGACCACTGCAATATGGGAATTAAAAAATAATAATAATAATAATAATAATAATTGTATTTTGGTTTTGTAGGTGAGAGCCATTCTGGTTTGGGATGGCTTGCACAGCTGATTGTGAAAACAGCATGCACAGAAAAGAAGATTTCTCACATTTGTTTCCCGACTGTTTTTCTTTGTTTTATTCTGTTCTGTTTGTCTCATCAGAAATGCAAGTTATATATACTGGACTCTGTTCAAATTATTACAATAAATGCATTTATATATTATCTACACTTGTTTGTTGTGGATCATTGGACTGTCACATCCATTATCCGTAACCACTTATCCTGTGCAGGGTCACAGACAAATCGGAGCCTATCCCAGCTGACTATGGGCGAGAGGCGGGGTACACCCTGGACAATTCAATTTGCCAGATCATCGCACAGCTGACACAGAGACAAACAACCATTCACACTCACACCTACGGTCATGGGCGCCGCCGGGGGGGAAAGGTTAGAACAATTCTAGGGGCCCAGCACTGCCATGGGGCCCTTTAAGGGGCTGATAATATGCTTTTAATGATTTTAATAAGACTTTTGAAATAACGACAATGCAATATTCCATCTGGTAAAATGAGCTAATTGAACAAGGTTGTCTATTTCTTGAGTTCTTCAACATATTGTCATTTAACCCTCCCCCTTTTGCGAAATGGTACGGTCCAGTTCTGGTAGAAGCGCGATGCGTTAAATCTGTGTGCTGATCAGTGCAACGCTACTTGCTGCTGTGTCGCGGTGCAGCAGCCAGCCAGCCAGCAGTGGAGTGTGTATAGTCTATGATCGCTAAATATGAAGAGTGGCTGTCAAAAACGTAAAGAAAGGCAGCTGAAAGCTGAGAGGGACCGGAGAGGCAGGCAACTGGTCACTCAGTTTTTCCCAAAGAAAGGTAGCTATCGCTCACGTGTGTTCAAAATATTAGCGAATGGTAAATGAACAGTATGAACGTGGTTGGATTAGCCGATCAAGAGAACACTTTTACAGTTTGTACAGTGACATTTTTTCCATTTTAATAACTGAACTGACTTGTGTGATAAACAAGATGAAATATTACGTTATGCTGGTGCTAATAACTAGTGCTAATAACCAGTTTCATAACTAATGGGGTGCCCTAAATATGCACAGATTCAGCCTCAGGGGGACCTCCGCCCTACCAAACCACTGAACCCCCCTTTGGAGAAGGATGTAAGCAGCAATACAACCCATAAATGCTTTCGGATTGAAGTTTTTAATGAGTGAGCGCTATATACAGTTTGCTAGATTAAAGTGTTGCTAATAATGGACACCAGTCAAGTGTTTGACATGGTTACATGTGTGGAATGTTCACACGTTCTGAACCATTGGTTTCAAATTGAGGAGCTGGAGAAAACTTTTTCTATGATTTATTAGCAGTCACATCACACATTTCACTACCAATTGTCCTAGCACAAGAAGGCATGTGGCAAAATCTTGAATTTTCATTTGTGATTGTAAATGCACCAGAATTAGTCACTGACCAGTTTTCATCTAGTCCCTGGTAGGTTAATACATAAAATGTAATAACAAAGTCACAAACTCAAGGTCCATGGGCTATCAAAAGTCAAATAATGACAATAGTGCAATTGTGACGAGGGTGGGCAAAGTTGGGGGGCCCAAAATTCTAATCTTTCATGGGGCCCAAAATTTCTGGCGGCGCCCCTGCCTACAGTCAATTTAAGAAGAAAAAACCTTTATTCGTCACATGCACACTTCAAGCACAGTGAAATTCATCCTCTGCATTTAACCCATCTGAAGCAGTGAACACACACACACACACACACACAGAGCAGTGGGCAGCCACACTACACCTTCTTGCTGTGAGGCGACAGTGCTAACCACTACACCACTGTGTAGTGGTTAGCACCAATTAGCCACTAATTAGCCTAACCTGCATGTCTTTGGGGGAAACCAGAGCACCTGGAGGAAATCCACGCAGACACGGGGAGAACATGCAAACTCCACACAGAAAGGCCCTCGCCGGCTGCTGGGCTCGAACCCGGAACCTTCTTGCTCTGAGGCAACATTGCTAACCACCACACCACTGTGCCACCTTTGGACTGTCACATGCCATTTCCAAACCTGAGCCATTAAGTAATTAATAACCTTATTGCTATTTAATCTTATCTCTACCTATCAATCATCTCTGTCAAGGTCAAAGATGTTAAGAAAAGAAGTAATCTCATTTGAAGTTGCTTGGTATTTGATGCTTCCCTAGCTTAATATGTGGTCGTATTTAAAGTTCAAGTTGGAGTTGTAAACAGTAGAGGACAGTTTGAAAGGTTTGTTTGGCCTTAGAGCAAAACTGCAATATATTCTACATACACATCACAATATGATACAGCAAGGAGGAAACACTTACAGTAGGAGGAAAGGTTGCAAGCTAGCAGGTTCATTTAGTCTATATTTTCACTTCATTCTGAATAATGTCTTCATATTTGGTTACATCCTTAGTACATATGTAAATGATACATTGACTTTGCTTAAAAAAGATGTGAGCATTTAGGACTTTTTCTTTCATTAAAAGATTACACAGATATCAAGAAACTAAAGCTGAAGAGATTTGATTCTACAACAGGACAAAGCCTCAAAAGCCTCTTAATACCCATGATAACGCACTTCAAGAAACACAAGCTGAATTGTTTGGAATAGCTCCTAAAAGCCCACTGACTTGAACATCACTGAAAATCTGTGGATTAATATTAAACATGATGTGTATGAAAGAAAGAAAGAAAGAAAGAAAGAAAGAAAGAAAGAAAGAAAGAAAGAAAGAAAGCACAACTTTATTCATCACACACTTGTGAAATTCCTCTCTGCATTTAACCCATCTGAAGTAGTGAACACACACATGCACACACATGTGAGCAATGAGAATACACACATACCCAGAGCAGTGGGCAGCCATACTAATAGCGCCCGGGGAGCAGTTGGGAGTTGCCTCGCTCAAGGGCACCTCAGCCCAAGGCTGTCCCATATTAACCTAACCACATGTCTTTGAACTGTGGGGGAAACCAGAGCACCCGGAGGAAACCCACGCAGACATGGGGAGAACATGCAAACTCTACACAGAAAGGCCCCCGCCGGCCGCTGGGCTCGAACCCAGAACCTTCTTGCTGTGAGGCGACTGTGCTAACCACTTACACCACCATGCCGTTTGCTGGACAGTCCTACATTGTCAGAAATAGGGGTACAGGAAGAATCCATTTCTGTCCCCCAGGGTACAATCTACACTACTGTACCCTCTAGGGATCATTAATGGACCTCAAGGTAGCTATGTGCACCTTTGTAGGGTCAAAAAGGTACATATATGTTCCTAAGCAGTATATCCATCCATCCATCCATCCATCCATTATCTCTAGCCGCTTTATCCTGTTCTACAGGGTCGCAGGCAAGCTGGAGCCTATCCCAGCTGACTATGGGCGAGAGGCGGGGTACACCCTGGACAAGTCGCCAGGTTATCGCAAGGCTGACACAGAGACAAACAACCATTCATGCTCACATTCACACTTATGGTCAATTTAGAGTCACCAATTAGCTTAACCTGCATGTCTTTGGACTGTGGGGGAAACTGGAGCACCCGGAGGAAACCCACGCAGACACGGAGAGAACATGCAAACTCCACACAGAAAGGCCCTCGCTGGCCGCTGGGCTCGAACCCAGGACCTTCTTGCTGTGAGATGACAATACTAACCACTACACCACTGTGCCACCTCCAAGCAGTATATAAAGGGTACAAATAAATACCTTCGAGAGTACTGTCCCAGTGACAAGCCATTGTATCCCTAAAGGTACAATAATATACTTTATTTTCTGAGAGTGTAGAATATCTCAGAACTAGAAACATTCTGCATGGAATAGTGGTTGAAATTTCTAAAACAAGAATAGATAGACTCCTCGTCATCACTGCCAAACCCAATCCAGGCTTGAGGCAAACCATGTTTGGTTGACTTGGCCAGAATTGCAGCAGTAGGGTGGGCAGTTCCTTTCTACACATGGACAATTCTGAGTAGCCAGTTAACCTAACTGCATGTCTTTGGGGGAAGCCAGAGCACCCAGATATGGGGACAACATGCAAATTCCAGACAGAAAGGACCCCTGTCAGCCACTGGGCTCAAACCCAGAACCTTCTTGCTGTGAGGTGATAGTGCTAACTACTGCACTACTACCATGCTGCCTCAGATAGACTCCTATCTGGCTATTAAAGGCATTTACAAGCTAATGCAACTACCTAGATGTTTAGTTCCAGGGTTGATTCACTGGCTGAGAGAAAAAAAAAAAAGATGATGTGAGACTGCTGATTTTCATTTTGTTTAATAGCCTGATTAGCCAACAATGGCTAATGATTATCATGATATCCATGGTATGGTACAATCCATATTGTGACACTACATCATACTGGTATTCACTATATCGGTATACCTCCCAGCCCTACTCTAAATCTTTGAAGATCTGCTTCCCATCATCATAGATGAACATTGTCCAACCTACGGTACTTCATTAGCGTAGTTAGTAGTAGTAGTGCAGTAACTCATGTTACCATCCATCCATCATCTGTAGTCACTTATCCTGTTCTACAGGGTCGCAGACAAGCTGGAGCCTATCCCAGCTGACTATGGGCAAGAAGCGGGGTACACCCTGGACAAGTTGCCAGGTTATCACAATAACTCATGTTACCATTCTTGCTAATGCTTCAGCAACATGCATACAAGGAGTGAAATTTCTCTTTGAGAAATTTCTCTGCTAGAGAAATTTGAGTAATGTGTATTTAACGGAGCCCTGCGATGACCTGGCAACTTGTCCAAGGTGTACCCTGCCTCTCGCCCATAGTCAGCTGGGATAGGCTCCAGCTTGCCTGCGACCCTGTAGGACAGGATAAGTGGCTACAGATAATGGATGGATGTACTTAACAGTTGGAAGGTTCACCTCTTGTAATTAATAACTCAGTGCTTTCCATGTGGTGGATTGGACTGAGCTTTGCTTTTGTTTCTCTAGCTCCTTTTAGGCTCTGCCACTGCTCTCTTAAAGCTAGATGGTTTTTCGATTTCATAAAATCGGTGAAATTTAGTTCCTTCTGAAATTTGGTCATTGTGATACATGTTTATTTCTCTAATAGCTCACAAAATATCAGGCCATTCTGTGGCTGAGAAGTTATTTCATTTGAGGGGATTCCAGAGCAAATAATGTGTATGAAATTGCTCCCTTCGTGCAGTCAAGCAGACAGAGGAAGTCTGGTGTGCGCATGCAGGTTTACCTTCTTCTTCTTTTGCATTTTACAGCAACTGGCATCCACAGTGTTGCATTACTGCCATCTACACGTGGCCCTACTTGACCATGCCCTGACAGTTGCATCATTCTGTCACTAAATGAACAGATGATCACACCAAGGTGCTCGCTGACTGCCAATATGTATTAGTTTGGTCCTGCATTTCCTTTCCTTCGCAACATAATGTCTTTTCTTCTCGTTTTCCGTTACTGTAGTCGATCTTTCACATTTCATTCACACAATAACGTCCTCCATTTTTCTCTCCTGTTTTAAATTTGTATCCCACAATACCTTGCCTAAACAGGGAAAGCCTGTAAAGCTATGAATTCAGTAGCTGTTGGTCCACTAAACAAAAATAATTGGGTATCAGGGAAAATTCTTTTTATGACCTACACTTGAAAAATCTGAAAGGCAGTACAGTTTTAAGTTATATGACAACTTCTTCTACTAGCTTGTATGTCAGGATGAAGGAATTTTATAATAATAATAATAATAATAATAATAATAATAATAATAATAATAATAATAATAATAAGCCTTTATTTGCCACACATACACTCAAGCACAGACTTGAGCACACAGTGAAATTTCTTCTCTGCATTTAACCCATCTGAAGGCAAGGCAAGGCAAGTTTATTTATATAGTGCATTTCATACACAGTGGCAGTTCAATGTGCTTTACAGAGGTAAAAGCAAAACAGTAAACAATAGAAAATAAAATTACATAAAATAAATGGGGAAGAAGAGAGAAAAAAAATAATAAGAATTAAACAATAGTAGAAATAAAATAATAAAATGAAGTAAAAGTTCAGTAAAAAACAGCAGAATAAAATAGAATAAAAGTTAAGTAAAGTTTAAAACATGCAGAGACTGTAAAAGTTAAGTAAAGTTTAAAACACGTAAAGATGACGATATTTATCAGTTAGCAGAAAGCATCTGAGAACAGCTTGGTCTTTAGTCTAGATTTGAAGCTGCCAACAGCAGGAGCATTTTTGATGTCCTCTGGGAGTTGGTTCCATAGCTGTACTGCATAGTAGCTAAAAGCTGCTTCACCACACTTTGTTTTAACAACAGGTTTTACCAGTAAATTTTACTGCTGCGATCTGGTAGATCTGATTGGGTTAGGCCGCTGCAACATATCAGAGAGGTAATTGGGCCCTGTACCATTTAGAGATTTGTATACCAGCAGCAATGCTTTAAAGTCAATTCTGTAGCTTACTGGAAGCCAGTGAAGGGACCTTAGAATTGGAGTAATGTGCTCTGTTCTTTTTGTTCGTGTGAGAACCCTAGCCGCTGCATTTTGAATCACCTGAAGTCGTTTGATGGTCTTTTTTGGCAGGCCTGTGAAAAGGCCATTGCAGTAGTCAACCCTACTAGAGATGAAGGCATGTATAAGTTTTTCCAGATCATTTTTTGGCATAAGTCCTCTTAGTTTGGAAATGTTTTTTAGGTGATAAAATGCCGATTTAGTGATTGCTTTCATGTGACTGTCAAAGTTTAGCTCGCTGTCAATGAAAACACCAAGATTTTTAACCATATCTTTTGTTTTAATCCCCTTTGTGTCAAGAATAGTGGTAATCCTGAGTCTTTCATCTTTTTTTCCCAAATAGAATTACTTCTGTTTTATCTGTGTTCAGCTGAAGAAAATTTTGTGACATCCAGTTGTTGATTTGGTCGATACACTGGTAGAGACATTCAAGGGGGGCATAATCATTAGATGATAGACAGTGGCGTGCACAGACATTTTGGGGGGCAAGTGCTCTGGGGGGAAAAAAAGGGCACTTTTTTGCGCATGTGGAACACCTTATTATAAAAGTCTGAGATTTAACCCTCCTCTTGTGTTCATAATCATATCAAAGTTTTGGGTATTTTTCTGTAGTTCCATCTTTAAAAAGTCTGATAAAGTCTGAAAGTCTGATCTTCCCGTCACTGACTTGAGTCTCAAGACTGTGTTTATTCACAGATTTCCGTGAGATCATCTTAAAATTTGTAACGAAATATACACACTCAATGGGCTCAATGGAGCTCTCCTTTATTTGCATAACGGCGTGCATACTAGCATAACGTGATATTCTTAATCATGTTATAAAAATAGGTCGGAATTGATGGAGAGTGGGGTTGCCTCAATGGTTTAGGCTACATTTAAAATGTTGTTCAGTTTGTTTCTCCATATGGAAAGGGAGCAAATAAGCTGGCAAAGGCTGCCATGTGCAGTTGTTAATGTATGCGACGGGCTACTTCACGACAAAATAATTACAGCTTGGGCTTAGAGGGCAAACAATACATTTTCACTCGATTCATGTGTTACCTGGCTGGTGGGGCAGGGGAAGAGCTGGCTGACTGCCCGATGTGTTGTCTGCGCTACGACAAGGCCGTGGCTTCCAGGACGCTATGCTGCTGCAACCTCACATTGAATGCACTGCACGCTTGTTCACGTGACAGAGCAAGAGAGACAGAGGTCCGGTGTGTGTGCGGAGGGGGCACACATCGGGACATTATTTTCACACGCTTTTAATGCTGTGGCTTTTCTAAAAGATCATGTTGACATTGGCCTCAGTAAACTGTAAAAAAAAATTCAAAAGGGCACTTTTTTGGACAGAGGGCAGAGGGGCAGGTGCTTGAGCACCACCTCATGTCTATCTGTGCATGCCACTGCATCTCATCTCATCTCATTATCTCTAGCCACTTTATCCTTCTACAGGGTCGCAGGCAAGCTGGAGCCTATCCCAGCTGACTACGGGCGAAAGGCGGGGTACACCCTGGACAAGTCGCCAGGTCATCACAGGGCTGACACATAGACACAGACAACCATTCACACTCACATTCACACCTACGGTCAATTTAGAGTCACCAGTTAACCTAACCTGCATGTCTTTGGACTGTGGGGAAAACCGGAGCATCCGGAGGAAACCCACGCGGACACGGGGAGAACATGCAAACTCCACACAGAAAGGCCCTCGCCGGCCACGGGGCTTGAACCCGGACCTTCTTGCTGTGAGGCGACAGCGCTAACCACTACACCACCGTGCTGCCCCGCATGCCACTGGATAGAGCAAAATAAATTTGGGTGTCATCTGCATAGCAGTGATACAAAATTGAGTTGTTCTTGATAATTTGTCCAAGTGGGAGCATATAAAGGTTGAATAGTAATGGTCCAAGGATCGACCCCTGGGGGACACCACAGGTCAAGGACATTGATGTTGAGGTACAATTTCCCATGGTAACAAAGAAACTTCTATCTTTTAAGTATGATTTTAACCAATTGATAACTTTACCAGTCAACCCAACCCAGTGTTCAAGTTGATATAGCAGTATGTTGTGATCAACAGTATCAAAAGCTGCACTGAGGTCCAGTAACACCAGGACTGATGTTTTGCCTGCATCAGTATTAAGACGTATGTCATTTATAACTTTAATCAGCACTGTTTCAGTGCTATGATTGGCATGAAATCCTGACTGAAAGTTATCAAAACAGCTGTTTGATATCAAGAAGGCAGTTAATTGATTGAAGACAATTTTTTCAAGGATTTTCCCGATGAATGGTAGATTTGATATTGGCCTGTAGTTGTTTAATACTGAAGCATCCAGATTATTCTTTTTAAGTAGGGGCTTTACAATGGCTTTTTTCAGGGACACAGGAACAATGCCAGTCTCTAGGGATGTATTTATGATCTGAAGCACATCTGTAATTATGAGGTGAAGAACAGACTTAAAAAAGTTGGTGGGCAGAATGTCCAATTCAGATGTTGAGGAACTGAGATTTTGTGCAGTTTTTTCAAGAGTCTCGTAATCAATCAAACAAAATTCTGACATTGTGTTGAAATTGTCTGTCTGTGTCACTGGTGATAGCAGCTTTTCAGTTATTTGCAACTGAGATATATTATGCCGTATTTTATCAATTTTACCTTTGAAGAAGGATGCAAACTCATTGCATTTATTAACTGAGAGAAGTTCAGGTGCTAATTGTGGTGGGGGATTAGTTAGCTTCTCTACTGTTGAAAATATCACACAGGCATTGTTCATATTCCTGTTGATGATGTTGGAGAAGAAAGACTGTCTTGCTTTACCAATTTCATAATTATATTTACAAAGCATCTCTTTATGGATTTGATAATGGATGTGAAGTTTAGATTTGTGCCATTTTCTTTCAGTCTTCCTACATTCTCTCTTTAGCAATTTAACAGCTGGGTATTGCTTCCATGGTGCTTTCTGCTTGTCATTGACTCTTTTGATTTTGAATGGAGCAATATCATCCATAATTTGGGTCATATTTAAATTAAAAATTTCCAATAAGTCGTCTACAGAGTTTGACATTTTGGTTGAGATCCGAGAGAGAGCTTGCTCAAAGAGAGCACGTGTTGTCGTTTATGACTCTCCTACCCATAGTCATTGAGCTGTTCTGAATGTGGGGGGACACAGAAACATCAGAGAAAACACAGAAATGATCAGATAAGGCCAGGTCAACAACAGTAGTAGAAACAGTAAGACCCTTTGCGATAATGAGGTCAAGGGTATGACCACGAGAGTGGGTCGGCCCCTGTACATGTTGTACTAAGTTGAAGTTGTCAATAAGTGCAAGTAGTTCTCTGGCATAAGTGTTTTCAGGATTATCTACATGCAAGTTAAAATCCCCAGGTATAATAAGACAGTCAAACTCTAAGCAAATGACTGACAACAGTTCACCAAACTCTTCCAGAAAAACTTTGGCTGAATGTCTCGGAGGCCTGTAAATAGTTAATAACAATATGTTAGGAGAGCATGTAACAAGTGCACATAAGTGTTCAAAGGATGTAAAATCACCAAGTGAGGACTGTTTACATTGAAAAGAGGCTTTGAATATATTTGCGATCCCTCCACCTTTCCCCTGTCGGGTAGCACTCATGAAATTAAAATTTGGGGGAGCTGCTTCAATAAGGGTGGTAGCACTCTTTGCTTGATCCAGCCATGTTTCAGTTAGTAGCAAAAAATCAAGATTGTGTTTGCAAATAAGATCATTAATAAGAAGCAGTGAACACACAAATAAGCACACACCCAAAGCAGTGGGCAGCTATGCTACAGCGCCCAGGGAGCAGTTGGGGGTTAGGTGCCTTGCTCAAGGGCACTTCAGCTCAACCTCAGGCCATGACTGCCCCATGTTAAACTAACTGCATGTCTTTGGACTGTGGGGGAAACCGGAGCACCCAGAGGAAACCCACACAGACACGGGGAGAACATGCAAACTCCACACAGTAAGGCTGCTGGGCTCAAACCCAGAACCTTCTTGCTGTGAGGCGACAGTGCTAACCCCTACACCACTGTCAATTATTGTCATTGCTTGATGTCTTGAGCACAATGTAAACTGTTTTATCTTTTAAAAAATGACTGGGCATGCTGTCCATAGAATACTGGGCATACTGGGCATAGAATGCTTGGTTCGTCGTTGGCTGTCCATCACTAGCAATGATGACTGCTTCATTAGGATGCGCAGAAACACAGATGGGCCACAAGGCCCACACCAGAGTGCACCAGACTTAGGCCCTGTCCACACGGCAACGGATTCAGGTGAATCTGATAAAATTGTTTATCATTTCGGCCTGGCGTCCACACGGCACCGGCGTTTTGGGTGCCCCAAAACGAAATCTTTTGAGAACGGGTTCCAGAGTGAAAAAATCTGGCAACGGTGCCGTTGCGAAGTCGTCTGGATGAGTAGAACGGATTTGTTTACGATGACATCACAACCACATGACTGTCAGTGCTTCATGCCGGGTAGAAGTGTAACGAACTCGATGCGAGTTGTCAACAAATCCTATAACTTGGTTCATGAAACGCGCTTACAGAATATTTTCACTATGAATATTTATTGTGTAATGGTGCAAAGTGAGAGAGAGAGAGAGAGCGAGAGAGAGAGAGAGAGAATAGCTCTTAGGGCAGAGTCTTTAGTCCAAACACTGTGGAAGCAGTACCAAACCGCGCACCGCCCGTGCGCTTTCCAAAAACAATCCCACCAGCAAAAATAGGAAAAAAAAGGAGCGATCTCACCTCTTCAGATGTTGGTTTAAGTCCGACAATACATTCCTCAAAAAGGGTGTAGAAGAACAAAGTAATCCATCAACGTGTAGCATTCAATTTATTCCAGACCATTAAAGAATTCTGGAGGATATCAGAATGTTGGCGTACCGGCTTCCATCTACCCCCATTCATTCCTCTTTCTGCATCTTTCGTTTTACGCTACTGATTAATAATCAAAACGTTATGTGGCTGTTGCTACAGAAGAAGGGGTTTATGCGCATGTGTGCGTCTACTTCTATTGTTCTGGTGTCTCTGATGGGACCGTCTTACAGTGCATGTAGAGGTGTGGCATGTGTATTGCATCGTTTTCAGCAAGCGTTGCCTTGCCATAAGTACATGATATTTTACTGATCCGTTGCCCATGTGGACGCGATATTTTAAAAAAAAATCTCGTTGCCGTTGTCGTGTGGATGTAGCCTTATTCTCCTTTCCTAATGAAGCACCTTGCACACTAAGGTA
Organism: Neoarius graeffei; assembly: GCF_027579695.1. NCBI lineage: Eukaryota > Metazoa > Chordata > Actinopteri > Siluriformes > Ariidae > Neoarius > Neoarius graeffei. The sequence continues at coordinate 20,881,717 of NC_083596.1, read as the reverse complement.
AGACAAACGGTATGTCGAGGAAGCCTCCAGACCTGATGCCAAGTGGTGCACAAAAGTGCCCCAGACCTGACGGATAAGGAAGTTGCCCTGCTTCATCTGACTTGCCGAGTGATGCCATCCGTTGGCCATTTGAGTGGCTCTTCCGCATGCCATCAGGTGGTGTGCCGTTGATCCTGTTGGGTTCATCTGCCACATTGCACCGAAAAGCACCCTGCTGCCAGCACCTTATTGATGATGTACTATTTAACCCATAGCTGGAACCTAGGCAGGTGCTACCACTCCAGGTCAGAGCGGACCTGGGAGCAATGGTGATTAAGGGGTAACTCCACTGTCCCCAACACTCAAGTCATCCCGGACCTAAGACTCACCACCGGTTGCAGTTTAAAGTCACACCCAGGACTAGTCCTGAGAATGTTTGGTTAGGAGACATTTGAAACAATAAGAACAAAATGGTGAATGCAATTTCTGTAAATTGCTTTTAGTGGAAAAACTAGTACACTGAAGGGGAAGTGACAGGGGACATGAAAGATGCACATTTGCTTGTGGTAGCAGTTACTTTTGCATTGTGCAAACTTTATATATTTACATGAAGTTTGACCTGTGGATTCACAGACCTACATCATCAAAACAAAAAGACTAAGGTGAGACTGTAGTCTTTAGTTCAATTTAAAAAAAAAACATTAAGAAGCTGTTCGTTACGCCCACAGGACCTGTATTTATTTGTCTGGCCCATAACCTATATACTGTTTACTACCACCGTCATGGCTTAGTAAAAGAAAAACTTACCCTTAGTAACTCTTCATGCTTTATTGTCTCCTTCATCTCCACACACGGTCTCACTCCAATAACACAGGCATGGGGCAAAAGTGGTTCAAAATCAAGTATTTAATGTGCACACTTCTTTGCATTTTTTACTTGTAAACAAAATGTGAAAATATTATTGTCATATTGATTAAGTACATATAGCTTGTGGTGCAAGTCACCATGCAATATGAACATAAAATGTCCTCGCAATATTTCTGCTTAATGCAAGGCTTTTCTTGCTCTTCACACTCCCTGTGAATCTGGCAGAGAAGTTCCTGCTCTCCTGCGCTGACTCTCGCAATGTATTCACCTGGTGGATCAAGTCTGACTTCTCTACCTTCACCTGAGCAATGGACTCCAAAGCCTTTCAATTATTTCTGCTCAGTGTCAGCGGCCAGCGAGGGCCTTTCTGTGTGGAGTTTGCATGTTCTCCCCGTGTCCACGTGGGTTTACTCCGGGCGCTCCAGTTTCCCCCACAGTCCAAAGGCATGCAGGTTAGGTTAACTGGTAACTCTAAATTGACCGTAGGTGTGAATGTGAGCGTGAATGGTTGTCTGTGTCTATGTGTTAACCCTGCGATGACCTGGCGACTTGTCCAGGGTGTACCCCACCTCTCGCCCATAGTCAGCTGGGATAGGCTCCAGCTTGCCTGCGACCCTGTAGGACAGGACAAGCGGCTACAGATAATGGATGGATGGATGGATAGTTCCCTCTGAAATTTGATCATTGTGATATATGTTTATTTCTGTAATATCTCACAAAATATTAGGCCATTCTGTGGCTGGAAAGTTATTTAATTTGAGAGGATTCCCAAGCAAATAGTGTGCATGAAATCGCTCGCTTCGTGCAGTCAAGCAATCAGAGGAAGTCTGTGTATGCATGCGCAGGTTTACCTTCAGCTTCTTCTTCTTTATCTTTTGGGTTTTACGGCAGCTGCCATCCAGTGTTGCATTACTGCCATCTACAGGTTTACCTTTGACCATGCACTGACAGTTCCATCATTCTGTTGCTAAACGAACAGCTGATCACACCGAGGTGCTTGCTGATTGCAGATATTTATTAGTTTGGTCCCGCATTTCCTTTCCTTCGAAACATAACGTCTTTTCTTCTCGCTTTCCGTTACTGGAGTCGGTCTTTCAAGTTTCATTTGCATCCTCAATTTTTCTCTGTTGTTTCAAATTTGTATCCCACAATACATTGCACAAACAGGGAAAGCCCACCATGTGATGCATGACGTAGTATCTTGTATTGTGTCATGGTGAAGCAGGGAAAAATAGCAGAGAATTTAGGGCCACGTGACCCTAAATTCATTAATTGTTCCATTAAAAAAAAAACTAATAAAATTGGAAGTCTGTGATTCGAATAAAGTTGCTTTCGGTCCACTAAACAAAAATAATTGGGTGTCAGGGAAAATTATTTGTATGACCGAAACTTGAAAAATCTGAAAGGCAATCTATCTTTAAACTGTAGGGTCTAATTTTCACATCTGCAATAGACCACTTCTGTTCCACTTCTGTGTCATAAACTGGCCCTGTGATGTAATTAAATATCCATCAAAGTTTTTTTTTTTACTGTTGCCTGCATCCATTGGGTATGAACGGTATGGACGTGTCCCTACCAATATCAAACGACGGCTGATATGTCCCTACCAATATTTCTGATTGAAGAAAAAAATCATGCTCCATGCACGGCACACAAATGGTTACTGTAGGTTCCACTGGGCGAAACACCATGCAAAATTTGCTCATGAAAATTTGCTCTGGGGTCGTGGTCACGAAAACAGCAAGCAGGTTTGGCTACCATGTCAATTAGCAAGTGTGGTTGCAGTGCAGTGCAGTGGGTCAGACAACTGAGTCAAGACAACAAAAGGGCAATAATATAACAACAACCAATCAGAATTCAGATACATTCTGTTGCAAAGTAAAATTGTAACCTTTCAACGTGTCAAAAAATTTCTAGAGACCTCGTCCTGTTTTACCGTTAGATCAGTCACACATCAGCTTAAACTAGCATTCTAAAACTAGTTAAAGATCACACAGAAGATAACCGACTCCCCCTGCCAGCCTCATGGAACGCAGTGTTTAAGGCTCTGTATGTGTTTTACTTTCATTTATGAAGGAAAAGAACATACTCCCTCCCGACAGTCAATGCGTTATTCGCTTGTAAAACACATTTGCAAATTGGTAGAATGAGTTAATCATCACATGCAAGATTTGCAATTAATCAAATGAATTGCATATTATTATTATTCATGAATTACTACAGTTCTGAACTTCAAATTTTAAAAGTCTGGACTTTGGAAAGATGATGAATACTCTTTTGGTAGATACTTTCTCTTCTGCTCCTCGGACCTGCCTGATCCATCCTGATGCCCTATGTCTGGTTGGAGTCTCATCACATTGCTCCTGTGGAGGATGGCCCCATATGGACAGTTGAAAGTCACACTTGCAAGACGCTCTGGACACTTACAGTAATGCTTTTATGGCTGAGGACTACAGTTGTCTCATCTCATCTCATTATCTCTAGCTGCTTTATCCTGTCCTACAGGGTCGCAGGCAAGCTGGAGCCTATCCCAGCTGACTACGGGCAAAAGGCAGGGTACACCCTGGACAAGTCGCCAGGTCATCACAGGGCTGACACATAGACACAGACAACCATTCACACTCACATTCACACCTACGGTCAATTTAGAGTCACCAGTTAACCTAACCTGCATGTCTTTGGACTGTGGGGGAAACCGGAGCACCCGGAGGAAACCCACGTGGACACGGGGAGAACATACAAACTCTGCACAGAAAGGCCCTCGTTAGCCACGGGGCTCGAACCCGGACCTTCTTGCTGTGAGGCGACAGTGCTAACCACTACACCACCGTGCTGCCCGACTGCAGTTGTCATGAACAGTTTTGCACTCAAGTTTCCATCAATGAAGAGTTGATGGAACGAAACTGACTTCATGTTCAAACTGTTAATGTTATGGTCATGTTGTCTGTTGTTGCCCAAATGAGGATGTGTTCCCTTTTGAGTCTGGTTCCTCTCTAGGTGTCTTCCTCATGTCGTCTGAGAGAGTTTTTCCTTGCCACTGTCTCCACAGGCTTGCTCATTGGGGATAAATTAGGGATAAAATTAGCTCATATTTGACGTCATTCAAATTCTGTAAAGCTGCTTTGCGACAGTGCTTATTGTTAAAAGTGCTATACAAATAAACTTGACTTGACTTGAACGGAGCAAAATATTGTGACCCTCTAATGTTGACGCCACTGGGGATTGGCATTGGGTTTATGTCTCCACCAATGTTAATACCAAACCTACGCCCTTTCCTGCATCACATCTAAAAACATAGCCTTCTCATTCACTGACATATGCTAGGGATATCATTGTAAAATACTGCTTGCTCTCTCTGTCAAGTTAACTTTGCTAGTTATCAAACTCTTCATGAGCTGGTCAGATGTGAAAAAGTCAAAATGTTCTTTGAGGAACTTGCCAATATTCAGGTATTTCCTTTTTATGTTTTGGTGCCTGATGCTAAAAAAGAACTTGTTTTATATTAGATTTTGATCTGTCTGTAGCGAAGGAGGTTGAATTGACAAAGTATGATATAGGAATGTAGAGCTCTGCTGCCTAAGAGATTCTGCCTCATGGATCAATCTGAGAGCAAACAGTCATTACAGACACAGCTCAGAGATGTTTCTCGGTTTATTGTAGAACAAACACGAGTGTGTGTGTGTGTGTGTATATATATGGGCGGCACGGTGGTGTAGTGGTTAATGCTGTCGCCTCACAGCAAGAAGGTCCGGGTTCGAGCCCCGTGGCCGGCGAGGGCCTTTCTGTGTGGAGTTTGCATGTTCTCCCCGTGTCCACGTGGGTTTCCTCCGGGTGCTCCGGTTTCCCCCACAGTCCAAAGACATGCAGATTAGGTTAACTGGTGACTCTAAATTGACCGTAGGGTTGTCTGTGTGTCGCCCTGTGATGACCTGGCGACTTGTCCAGGGTGTACCCCGCCTTTCGCCCGTAGTCAGCTGGGATAGGCTCCAGCTGGCCTGCGACCCTGTAGAAGGATAAAGTGGCTAGAGATAATGAGATGAGATGATATATATATATATATATATATATATATATATACAGTGGTGCTTGAAAGTTTGTGAACCCTTTAGAATTTTCTATATTTCTGCATAAATATGACCTAAAACATCATCAGATTTTCACACAAGTCCTAAAAGTAAATCAAGAGAACCCAGTTAAACGAATGAGACAAAAATATTATACTTGGTCATCTATTTATTGAGGAAAATGATCCAATATTGCAGATCTGGAAGTGGCAAAAGTATGTGAACCTTTGCTTTCAGTATCTGGTGTGACCCCCTTGTGCAGCAATAACTGCAACTAAACATTTCCGGTAACTGTTGATCAGTCCTGCACACTGGCTTGGAGGAATTTTAGCCCATTCCTCCGTACAGAACAGCTTCAACTCTGGGATGTTGGTGGGTTTCCTCACATGAACTGCTCGCTTCAGGTCCTTCCACAACATTTCAATTGGATTAAGGTCAGGACTTTGACTTGGCCATTCCAAAACATTAACTTTATTCTTCTTTAACCATTCTTTGGTAGAACGACTTGTGTGCTTAGGGTCGTTGTCTTGCTGCATGACCCATCTTCTCTTGAGATTCAGTTCATGGACAGATGTCCTGACATTTTCCTTTAGAATTCGCTGGTATAATTCAGAATTCATTGTTCCATCAATGATGGCAAGCCGTCCTGGCCCAGATGCAGCAAAACAGGCCCAAACCATGATACTACCACCACCATGTTTCACAGACGGGATAAGGATCTTATGCTGGAATGCAGTGTTTTCCTTTCTCCAAACATAACGCTTCTCATTTAAACCAAAAAGTTCTATTTTGGTCTCATCCGTCCAAATTTTTTTCCAATAGCCTTCTGGCTTGTCCACATTATCTTTAGCGAACTGCAGATGAGTAGCAATGTTCTTTTTGGAGAGCAGTGGCTTTCTCCTTGCAACCCTGCCATGCACACCATTGTTGTTCAGTATTCTCCTGATGCTGGACTCATGAATATTAACATTAGCCAACGTGAGAGAGGCCTTCAGTTGCTTAGAAGTTACCCTGGGGCCCTTTGTGACCTCACCGACTATTACATGCCTTGCTCTTGGAGTTATCTTTGTTGGTTGACCACTCCTGGGGAGGGTAACAATGGTCTTGAATTTCCTCCATTTGTACACAATCTGTCTGACTGTGGATTGGTGGAGTCCAAATTCTTTAGAGATGGCTTTGTAACCTTTTCCAGCCTGAAGAGCATCAACAACGCTTTTTCTGAGGTCCTCAGAAATCTCCTTTGTTCGTGCCATGATACAGTGTTGTGAAGATCAGACTTTGATAGATCCCTGTTCTTTAAATAAAACAGGGTGCCCACTCACACCTGATTGTCATCCCATTGATTGAAAACACCTGACTCTAATTTCACCTTCAAATTAACTGCTAATCCTAGAGGTTCACATACTTTTGCCACTCACAGATATGTAATATTGGATCATTTCCCTCAGTAAATAAATGACCAAGTATAATATTTTTGTCTCATTTTTTTAACTGGGTTCTCTTTATCTACTTTTAGGACTTATGTGAAAATCTGATGTTGTTTTAGATCATATTTATGCAGAAATATAGAAAATTCTAAAGGGTTCACAAACTTTCAAGCACCACTGTATGTATATATATATATATATATTCACATTCAAGAGTGTGTTGTAGCTATGTGATTGGATGATGATGATGTGATTGACAAAGCTAAGTTATCTATGTAGAACGTAAATGGATAATGAGCCATTACACCACTGGTTTAGACTGCACTACTGTATGAAAGAAGAAAGACATTATGTAACATTACATCATCCGTCACGATCATAGTCTTATGAAAAGAAGAAAGACATTACTGGTCAACATCACCTTCATTAAGCAGAGAGCAGAATGTGTGAGTGAAGATAAATCTCAAGGATTTAAATAACCAAAGCAAGTAGCAATCAGACCAACCTGTACCAGTTTCAAGCATGCCAGAATTTTTATTAATTTTTTTTTATCATTTTATCATGCACACTAATTGTTAGTTATTACAGTGTTAAAAAAGGGGAAATGCAATCACTCGGACTTTTATTTTTCAAGAATTCAGCTTGTGGTCCAAGTCAGCATGCAACATGCACATGAAGAATACGTATATATCTTCACATATAGTTCACAATAACAGCTGTGGTTTCACGAGAGGAAAAGTTTATATTCAGGAACTCCTCACTGCGCATCAGATTCTTCTTCATCACTTTGTACTCAACCTGCAGGATGCTGTCAGCCTCCCACATTTGTTCAAACTTTTCAAACAGCCATGAGGAAAAGATGTTCATGTCTTACATTCAGATCTGCAACGGACATTTTCCATTCCTCTTGAAAGTGTTACTGAGTGTTTCTGTGAATACTGAGGAATTTGTGTCCCAGGCCTGTGTAATGTGGAGAGATCTAAAACCTGCACATACAGCAAGAACTCCTTGGGACCTACTGTGAAAAAATTCAGCAGACCTCTCTGACATTTCTTACTTGTTAGGGGGAAAAAAAATCAAAATAAGTGTGCAAATGGTCATTTTGGCTTGTCCCACCTACAACCTTGGTTTGAACTAACAGTGTTATTTCTCCACTGAAAGCCAGCAGACAAGATTAGCCTCTGTGCAAGTCATGGATATGAGTGTGTTTAAAGAAAATACAACTAAACTTGATGCAGCTTTTAATCATTTTGACTGCAGCTCAGCCAAAGTCGGTGTCCCACAAAGTTGCGGTCAACTATGTGACGGTGCTGAATTCAGCCCCAGCATTGCAATGGGTACTCAGATTCAAGGTTCGCTTGCCTCATGTTATCTGGCAGGGCAAAAGAACAACATCTCATACACACGATCGTGCACTCTGCTTTTGGTATGTTTTTTGCTTGGAGTTGAGTTTTTAAAAATTATAGCGTACCTTTTTTACGTGTCAACTATGTTGTGGTGATTACATCTGCATGATTAACTGTGATAAGTAGTCAGTATGATGAAACAAAGTGGCAGCCCACTCCCTTCATGCACATGACCCTGGGTGATAATTCCAAAACATTAACTTTATTCTTCTTTAACCATTCTTTGGTAGAACGACTTGTGTGCTTAGGGTCGTTGTCTTGCTGCATGACCCACCTTCTCTTGAGATTCAGTTCATGGACAGATGTCATGACATTTTCCTTCAGAATTCGCTGGTATAATTCAAAATTCATTGTTCCATCAATGATGGCAAGCCATCCTGGCCCAGATGCAGCAAAACAGGCCCAAACCATGATACTACCACCACGTTTCACAGATGGGATAAGGTTCTTATGCTGGAATGCAGTGTTTTCCTTTCTCCAAACATAAGACTTCCCATTTAAACCAAAATGTTCTACTTTGGTCTCATTCATTCACAGAACATTTTTCCAACAGCCTTCTGGCTTGTCCATGTGATCTTTAGCAAACTGCTAAAGATGAACTAGGTAGTGTTAACCCTCTCTCATGTTATTTGCCCTGTTGATAGCGGGGCTTATGTCAGACTCAACTTGGATCAGTAGTGGACTCGACTCGGACTCAACTCGAAATTTTCTTTAATGACTTGGACTTGAGTTGGACTTGAACACTGGGGACTTGAGACTGGACTTGGACTCGAGGTTTAGTGACTTGACTACAACACTGTGTAGAACCTATGTGGGCTTGTGTTCAACCCACATGGGCCCCCACCAGGTCATGCTGTTGGAGATAATAATAATAATAATAATAATAATTTATTAAGAGATTATGGGAAGCGGATATTGATGCATATTTTACTCATCAGTGGCTCTGTGGATCCAGTCTGAAAGCCGAAACTGAAGGTCTGTTAGCTGTAGCACAAGACCAAAGCCTATCAACTAATATGTATAGAGCTAAAATTGTGAAAGATGGAACAGATCCCTCTGCCGTGTATGTAAAAAATCAGATGAAACAATCAATTATATTATAGCATGCTGCACTGTGCTGGGCCAGAAAGAATACGAAGTACATCATGATTGTATCAGCCAGTACATACACTGGAATGTATGCAAACATTATAACATAAAAGTCTCAGGATATTGGTATAAACATCAAGCTGCTGTAATGTTACATTACTCTGGGATTTTCCAATCCACACCCATAGAAATATTATTGCAAACAGGCCAGATATTGCAATTAAAGATCATAATGCTAGAACATGCCTTATTATCGATGTAGCTGTACTGACTGATGTTAATACCTCTGTTAAAGAAGATGAAAAAGTTGAAAAGTATAAAAGATCTTGAAATTGAAATTGCAAGGATGTGGAATTTTAGGACAACAACGGTTCCAGTTATTGTTGGGGTACTTGGGATGATCAGGAAAGGTTTGGAAAAGAACATTAAGAAAATTCCTGGAAACAACATCATCCAGATAATACAGAACATCGCACTAATTGGCAGCGCTCATCTACTAAGGAAAATCAAGATTCAAGCTTTTTATTTGTCATATACACAATAACAGACACAGCGGTTTATTATTGGGTAATGAAATTCTTATTTTGCAACTGCACGACCAAACTACACTTACCAAAATAAAAAGAAATATAAAATGTGAAATATAAAATATAAAGTGCATATGGAATGCAAACTATAAAGGTAGAGTGAAACATGAAGATAACATTTAAAAAAAATAACTTCAGTCCTTCTACTCTTGGACTCTGGAGAAGACCTGGTGATGGACTTTTATATTGAACTTGCTAAGAAAAAAAATCATTCCATCCATCCATAACCGCTTACCCTGTGCAGGGTCGCAGGCAAGCTGGAGCCTATCCCAGCTGACTATGGGCGAGAGGCGGGGTACACCCTGGACAAGTCACCAGATCATCACAGGGCTGACACATAGAGACAAACAACCATTCACACTCACAGTCACACCTACGGTCAATTTAGAGCCACCAATTAGCCTAACCTGCAACAACTAGCTCCATCAGGAGGTGGTCCCCTGAAATGGAAGATGCCCTCAGGGACTGTTATGACATCACAGACTGGGATGTGCTGCTTAGCCCACACTGTGAGGACATAGAGGGGCTGACACACTCAGTGCGTTTACATGCACATAGAGAAAATCGAATTTCTGCCGTAGCTCGACTGAAATCGAAGTTCTAAATGCCATGGAAACACCTTAGCTAGGCTGAAATCGAACCGAACTTGATTTCTCGTAATCGAGCTACACGACCTAGATTATGCGATTTTAGCCGAGCTACTTAGTGCATGTAAACCCTATCGAGCTACGTAGTCGAGCTACTTACTTCAGCACTGCCCCTTCCGGAAGTGACGAGTGACGAGACCACAAGCGGGAAACACAACAGCCTCGGTTGGCATGACAACGAATCATGACAACGGCATGAATCTTTTCTTTTTGTGGCATTGTTTGCACTGTTAAAATTTAGCTCACTTACTGTATCACCAAATACATCTGTACAGCTGTTGCATAGCTGTGAATTGTGTACATAAACAAGTCACTGTATTTGTGTGTGTGTGTGTGTGTCCAACATCTGAAGAATGTCAATAAAAACAAAACAATTGAACTTTTTGTGTGTTTATTAAGACATAAGTTAAATTGTAAGCAAAAAAAATATTTTTTTTGTAAGCAAAAAATGGACTTTAGAAAAATATACAATTGTGCAAAATAAGTTGTCTTACAAAACAGTGGTCTACGCAGGACAGTTTGTAGCCATACAGTCTGTTAGAGCAAGCCTAACAGCTTGAGCACGGAACTTGTGAACACGGAACTGCCAGTGTTGCCAGACTGGGCGGTTTTAAGTGCATTTTGGCGGATTTGAACATGTTTTGGGCTGGAAAACGTCAGCAGTATCTGGCAACACTGCATAACTTTGTTTATACTCTTGAATAGCTCTTCTTCATGACGACAACCGGAAGTGTACCAACACGATGGGGCGTGTAACGCCACCTGTGGCTCGGGTGCACAATGTACCTCACACAATAGCTCGATTGCCTTGTGTGCATGTAGGATTGGATTTCTCTGGCACCCCTGCTGGGACCCTTAGCTCGATTACCGACAGTAGCTCGATTTGGATGTGCATGTAAACGCACTGACTGTCTGGCAGATTACCTCAACTTCTGTGCAGATGTGGTCTCCCCCGCTAAGACTGTGTGGTGTTACCCTAATAACAAGCCATGGGTAACACAGGAAGTCAAAGCTGTCCTCAACAGGAAGAAGGCCGCCTTCAGAAGCAGAGATAGGGAGGCAATAAAAGCAGCACAGCAGGAGGTAAAACGCTGCGTGAGGGATGCTAAGGACAGCTACAGGAGAAAGGTGGAGCAGAAGCTGAAGGAGAACAGCATGAGGGAGGTCTGGGAAGGTGTGAAAACCATCACAGGCCACAATACAAAGACCAGAGTCGTTGAGGGGACAGTGGAGAGGGCGAATGAGTTGAATGACTTTTTCAATTGGTTCAATCAGCCCACGTCCCTCCCACCCTCTCCCTCACTGCAGCCATCTCTCCTTCTTCCCTCAACACACCTCCCCCCAGTCATCACAGCAGCCCCCTCCTCCCCCTCCTCCCCCACCTCAACACAGACTCCTCCATGCATTACTGCAGACCAGGTCAGAGGTCAACTGAGGAAGCTTCATCCCAGGAAAGCAGCAGGCCCGGACAAGGTGTGTCCCCGACTACTGAAGACCTGTGCTGCTGAACTGGGTGAACCACTCCAACGCATCTTCAACCTCAGCCTGCAGCTGGGGAGAGTTCCAACCCTCTGGAAGACATCATGTATCGTTCCAGTTCCCAAAAAGAATCGGCCCAGCGAGCTGAACGACTTCCGACTGGTGGCACTCACTTCACATCTGATGAAGATGTTGGAGCGGCTCTTCCTCAGCCTCCTCAGACCCCAGGTACAACATGCCCAGGACTGTCTGCAGTTTGTGTACCGGGCAGGTGTCAGTGTGGAAGATGCCATCCTCTACCTGCTACACCGAGCCCACTCACATCTGGATAAGGGAAATGGCACAGTGAGGATCCTCTTCTTGGACTTCTCAAGTGCCTTCAACACCATCCAGCCCCTATTGCTTCAGGACAAACTGAACAGGATGCGAGTGGACCCCTGCCTGGTCACCTGGATCTCCAGCTACCTCACTGACAGGCCGCAGTATGTCAGGCTGAAGGACATCACGTCTGACACTGTGATTAGCAGCACTGGAGCACTCCAGGGCATGGTGCTGGCCCCTCTTCTCTTCACCCTGTACACCGCAGACTTCTGCTACAACTCGGAGCTGTGTCACATTCAGAAGTTTGCCGATGACACAGCCATTGTTGGGTGTATCAGTGACGACAGAGAGGAGGAGTATAGGAGCCTGGTGAGGGACTTTGCTGTGTGGTGTAACAGGAACCATCTGCAGCTCAACACCTCGAAGACCAAGGAGCTGGTCATTGACTTTGGGAGGTCCAGACCAAGGTCACGACCAGTTCTGATCGAGAGAGTCGAGGTGGAGGCTGTGGATTCCTACAAGTACCTCGGGCTGTGGCTGGACAGCAAGCTGGACTGGACTTGCAACACCAAACACTTATACAGGAAGGGACAGAGCAGGCTATACTTCCTTAGGAGGCTGCGGTCCTTTAACATCTGCAGGAAACTCCTGTGGATGTTCTATCAGTCTGTGGTTGCCAGTGTCCTGTTTTACACCGTGGTGTGCTGGGGGGGGCAGCACATCCAAGAAGGACACATCCAGGCTGGACAAACTGATCAGGTGGGCCGGCTCTGTGGTCGGCATGAAGCTGGACTCTCTGGTGACGGTGGCAGAGAAGAGGACTATGGACAAACTATTGAACATCATGGACGATGCCAGTCACCCTCTGCACACTGTCATCAGCAACCAGAGGAGCCTGTTCAGTGACAGAATGCTCCTTCCCAAGTGCAGGATGAACAGACTCAAAAACTCCTTTGTCCCTCATGCCATCAGACTGTACAACTCCTCTCTGGGGGGGAGGAGGGGTAACAGGAGGACAGATGATGGGAAGGAGCAGTAGCCTAGCCTAACGATAAGCAATACCGGACAATGTGCAATATAACGTGCAATATAAATTGCAATACGAGGGTGTATGAAAAGTTTTAAGCATCAGGTAGAAGAAGCGTTGGTGCATGATCAAACCTATGATTTTTTGAAAGTACAGACCTTTGTAAGTATTCCTGCCAATTTTTGAGATTCTAGCATGTTTCTTATTTTTTCTGCAGATTTTTGAATAAGCGAGGGCCAACGATTTAGTGAAAAATGGAGAAAACAGAAACTCGTGCAGTCATTAAGTACCTGCATTTGAAAGGCATGACTGCCTCAGAAATTCATGAAGACATGGTGAGAACATTAGCCGAGAGTGCCCCTTCATATGCTACAGTCACACGTTGGATCGGAGAATTCAAGCGTGGCAGAGACAGTGTTGAAGATGACCCAAGGTCAGGAAGACCCCCAACTGCAACAACCAAGGATAACCTTGACCTAGCTCTGCAGATGGTCATGCAAGATCGTCGGATATCATGTCGTCAGATAGCAGAGAGACTTGGGATATCCATTGAGCGAGCAGACAAAATTTTGACCAAAGAACTGGGATTCTCAAAGGTTTCTGCAAGGTGGGTCCCACGTCTTTTGACACCTGAACAGAAACGCACCAGGTGCACTGTGTCCACGAGCAATCTTGAACTGTTTGAAGCTGATGAAGACAATTTCCTTGCTCGATTCATCACTATGGATGAAAGCTGGGTTCATCACTACCAACCCGAAACCAAAGAACAATCAAAGCAGTGGAAGCACACGTCATCTCCAACTCCAAAGAAGGCCAAGGTCGTTCCTTCAGCTGGCAAGGTCATGGCTTCGGTTTTCTGGGATTCCCAGGGTGTCATACTGGTCGAATACCTTGAGAAGGGCCACACAGTGGCTGGACAGCATTATTCTGGACAAGTGAAGCGCCTACGGGAAGCAATCAAAGAAAAAAGGCCAGGAATGCTCACAAGAGGAATCCTCTTCCACCAAGACAATGCACCAGCCCACACCTCATTGGTTGCCATGGCAACAATTCATGATTGTGGATTCGACTTGTTCCTCATCCACCTTATTCGCCAGACCTGGCCCCCTCCGACTTCCATCTATTCCCCCAAATGAAAAAAGGCTTGGCTGGTCGCCATTTTGCCAGTGATGATGACGTCATAGCTGCAGTCGAGGGGTTTCTTGAGTCCCAAACAAAGGACTTCTTCTACACTAGGATAAAAGTGCTTCAGCACCATTGGAGCAAGTGCTCAGCCCTTGAGGGGGACTATGTTGAAAAATAAATCATCAAAAATCCCTTATCCCTTTTAGTTTTTCTGATGCTTAAAACTTTTCATACACCCCTCGTATCTCTCCTGCTGCCGCCCCCTTTTCTCCTTTCCCCCCTTCCCCCCTTCCCCATATCTTATTCTTTTTATATTTGTATATGTAAATAATTTATTTTAATTTATCTAGAAGTTTTCTCTATTTATTTTTTCTGTTTATCTGTAATGATGCTGCTGGAATCTTAATTTCCCTGAGGGAACCCGCCCAAAGGGATCAATAAAGTTTTATCTAATCTAATCTAACCTGCATGTCTTTGGGGGAAACCGGAGCACCCGGAGGAAACCCACACAGATACGGGGAGAACACGCAAACTCCACACAAAAAGGCCCCCGTCAGCCACTGAGCTCGAACCCAGAACCTTCCTACTGTGAGGCGACAGTTCTAACCACTACACCACCGTGCCACCTGGAGCAACATTCTCTCTCCTTATTGCTTCCTGCTTTCGAGATGCTCCTGGTATTTCACAACAGCTCAGGTTTTGAACCACTTTTACTGACATGATCCATAATTCAGTATTACACAGCTGATTTCTAATAAACGTGTGGTATGAACAATAAGTTGCGTGAAAGCTCAGCAATGGTGAAATGTCCAGAAATAGACCAGAGCTCACTTGCATCATGAATACCAAAAGATATTGGAAGCGTGTGTTAGATCTCGTCTGATATACAGAGTACAAGGTTGGCTTCCAAAAGAAGGACAGATAAGGAAGATGGAAGTGTGTTGGCTTCAATGTTTGAGAAGTATGGTGAAAGGTGAATGGAGAAGATGTAATTTAGAAGAGGGAGAACACCAGTTCATGTACTCCAGTGATGACATACAGAACATTGTGAAAACCACCGTCCAGCAGAATTTCATCTACAGGTACGTACAACATCTGAGGGATATTGGACATGTATCCCAAACTGAAAACACCACATGTATCAAAAAACTGATGTTTGCCAAACCTACCAGAAAATATTATTGTGACCCATGGATAAAGATCTCTGAAATACTACACTTACCAATTGAACAAGTGAAGAAGTTGACACAGTTAAAGCTGGAGTTCGCCAAGTTATCATCAATTCATTGTTAAACTAACATGCTTCTCTTGCTTCAATGAAGTTTATGGAGGAAGCCAAAGGACAGGACAGGACTGAGAACTAAAAACTAATTTGGATATAGCTCCTTTTAGGTCCACTTTAACAAGACTGAGTGTGGTAAAATAACTATATCTGAAAACACCCTGAATCTAACATTTGGTCAAATCTCTTCCATAGCAAGCTAATCTTGCTCATTTGCATTTTACAGACTGAAGATTGTCCACAAGAGGGAGCTAATGAAGCCTCAATGGGCAGCACAGTGATCTTTAAGGTTTATGGATATCAGTGTTATTCTAGGCAGCACTGTAGTGGTGAGCACGTTTGCCTCACAGCAAGAAGGTCTTGGGTTCGAGCCCAGTGGCCTACGACGGCCTTTCTGTGTGGAGTTTGCATGTTCTCCCTGTGTCTGCATTTGGGTGCTCCGGTTTCCCCCACAGTCCAAAGACATGCAGGTTAGGCTAATTGGTGGCTCTAAATTGACCGTAGGTGTGAATGTGAGTGTGAACGGTTGTTTGTCTCTATGTGTCAGCCCTGCGATGACCTGGTGACTTGTCCAGGGTGTACCCCGCCTCTCACCCATAGTCAGCTGGGATAGGCACCAGGATAAGTGGCGACAGATAATAGATGGATGTTATTCTAGTCATTTTTCTCAAAAACAAATATAATTTTTAAACATTTTTTAAATGACCCAAAGAACTTAAAGGGAAACTTTGGGATTGTTTTTTTGTTTGTTTGTTTTTTGTTTTTAAACAGGGCCCTATTTTCCTGTCTTTTTGAGTCCAGATTTTTACGAGGGACAAAAACAATCAAAATCGGTCCAGTATTGACTTAGAACTTTATAACCAGCAAGCGCAAAACAGCTATACAATGAAATCCTTTGACGCAAACATCCGCATCAAAGTAAGCAACTTGTTTTCACCACTGACGTGCTCGTAACGTTATTATAAATCTCTGACAACATGGAAAGGATCACTATATCCACATCCACCCATATCTGTTTACCTCAATAGCTGTAAAGAAACTGTTGAAATTGACTGTAGAAACAGTCATTGTTTTACCTTTCTGTTCTTCCAGTCTTTGATGCATCACCCCATTCAGTGCCTGTCGTCGATTATCATGGGGATGTTTTCTAATGTTTACAACCCCGATTCCAAAAAAGTTGGGACAAAGTACAAATTGTAAATAAAAACGGAATGCAATGATGTGGAAGTTTCAAAATTCCATATTTTATTCAGAATAGAACATAGATGACATATCAAATGTTTAAACTGAGAAAATGTATCATTTAAAGAGAAAAATTAGGTGATTTTAAATTTCATGACAACAACACATCTCAAAAAAGTTGGGACAAGGCCATGTTTACCACTGTGAGACATCCCCTTTTCTCTTTACAACAGTCTGTAAACGTCTGGGGACTGAGGAGACAAGTTGCTCAAGTTTAGGGATAGGAATGTTAACCCATTCTTGTCTAATGTAGGATTCTAGTTGCTCAACTGTCTTAGGTCTTTGTCGTATCTTCCGTTTTATGATGCGCCAAATGTTTTCTATGGGTGAAAGATCTGGACTGCAGTCTGGCCAGTTCAGTACCCGGACCCTTCTTCTACGCAGCCATGATGCTGTAATTGATGCAGTATGTGGTTTGGCATTGTCATGTTGGAAAATGCAAGGTCTTCCCTGAAAGAGACGTCGTCTGGATGGAAGCATATGTTGCTCTAGAACCTGGATATACCTTTCAGCATTGATGGTGTCTTTCCAGATGTGTAAGCTGCCCATACCACATGCACTAATGCAACCCCATACCATCAGAGATGCAGGCTTCTGAACTGAGCGCCGATAACAACTTGGGTCGTCCTTCTCCTCTTTAGTCCGAATGACACGGCGTCCCTGATTTCCATAAAGAACTTCAAATTTTGATTCGTCTGACCACAGAACAGTTTTCCACTTTGCCACAGTCCATTTTAAATGAGCCTTGGCCCAGAGAAGACGTCTGCGCTTCTGGATCATGTTTAGATACGGCTTCTTCTTTGAACTATAGAGTTTTAACTGGCAACGGCAGATGGCACGGTGAATTGTTCTCTGGAAATATTCCTGAGCCCATTTTGTGATTTCCAATACAGAAGCATGCCTGTATGTGATGCAGTGCCGTCTAAGGGCCCGAAGATCACGGGCACCCAGTATGGTTTTCCGGCCTTGACCCTTACGCACAGAGATTCTTCCAGATTCTCTGAATCTTTTGATGATATTATGCACTGTAGATGATGATATGTTCAAACTCTTTGCAATTTTACAGTGTCAAACTCCTTTCTGATATTGCTCCACTATTTGTCGGCGCAGAATTAGGGGGATTGGTGATCCTCTTCCCATCTTTACTTCTGAGAGCCACTGCCACTCCAAGATGCTCTTTTTATACCCAGTCATGTTAATGACCTATTGCCAATTGACCTAATGAGTTGCAATTTGGTCCTCCAGCTGTTCCTTTTTTGTACCTTTAACTTTTCCAGCCTCTTATTGCCCCTGTCCCAACTTTTTTGAGATGTGTTGCTGTCATGAAATTTCAAATGAGCCAATATTTGGCATGAAATTTCAAAATGTCTCACTTGTGACATTTGATATGTTGTCTATGTTCTATTGTGAATACAATATCAGTTTTGGAGATTTGTAAATTATTGCATTTCGTTTCTATTTACAATTTGTACTTTGTCCCAACTTTTTTGGAATCGGGGTTGTACAAAAGAGATCCTTTCCATGTTGTCAGACACTCGCTCTTATTGTTGCAATCAGCTAAATATTCAGGCATTACTTTGGAAATAGACTTCTTTACAAATTCTGGATGACTTCTCCTTTTGTAAACATCAGAATAATCGACTTTGATAATCATCTACAGGCAGTGAATAGGGCACTGGGTCAGAGACCGGAAGAAGAGAAAGGTAAATAGTGACTGCAGAAGCAATCATTTTCTATTGTTTCTTTCCAGTTCCTGTAGGGATCCTTTCCATGTTGTCAGACATTTATAGTAACATTATGAGCCTGTCAGTGGTGAAAGTAAGCGGGTTACTTTGATGTGAATGTTTGCCCCAAAGGACTATACTGTGTAGATGTTTTATGGTTCACAGTTATAGCTTTCAAACCCAGTACCGAATTAATTTAGATTGTTTTTGTCTAACATAAAAATTTGGACCCAAAAAGATGGGAAAATGCAGCCCAGGTTAAACAATCACAAAGTTTCGCTTTAAAGTTTACCAGTTTTATCAGAAATGCTTTCAGGGCCATTGTAAATAGGTGCCTACCGTATCGCCTCCAGAACAGTTCTTTCCCCTAGCATAACCAACCATTCAAATTTCCACTGGTACATGTTTTACTTATACTCTTATCAGTTTTCCTGATTTCAGCTTTCGCTGTTTTTCCCACAAACAAAAAAAATGTATGAAAAACTGCTGTTTTTAAGTGTTATAATCAAAGCTCTGTTCAAATATGAAGACAGACTGTACATTCTGTGCTTTGTCTGCGAACACACACTGCAATCACAGCATCAAGGCCATTTCAGAGTAGCTGCTCAAAACAAGGAATGCTTTCAAAAAAAAAAACAGTGGCACAATTTTTATACTGCAGCAAACGTCAACTCAAGCTCAAGTCTCTATGGTGTTAAATTTAGCAGCTAGAAACTGCAACAGATTCTGTTTATTCCGATATTATTATCTTTAGCAGACCTCTCAAGTACTTTTGATAATCAATCAATAGTTTTTTCTCCAACCAACAAGAAGAAGACGTGGACATTAGATCAGCCAGTGTTGAAGAGCTTTGAAGGCCGTTAGTCTGGTTTGTTGTGATATATGATTACACTGTGTTCCAGTAAGAGGAATACACAATAAATTACACTAGCTTTTGTGCATGCATGTGTGTGGAGAGATGTCCTAATAATATACAGAGAGAGAGAGAGAGAGAGAGAGCAGAAGTAAGATTAACCATTACATGAAGCCTTGTTCCGTGTGTAGCCCTGGAACAGGAGGTACTTTTGTTGAATTTGGATAGTGAGAACATGTTACGCACATGCGCATACACACACACACACACACACACACACACACACACATTCCAGCCATTATGAGACTAACTCAATTCACAGGTAACTTTTTAGTTTCATTTTTTAATTGGTTTCTTTATTTTATTTTACGCCACCTTTATCATTGCTTGTGAATCTCTTTTATCTGATCATTACTGTTTACTGCATGGCTCAGGATTATTTGTATTGACTTGATGATAGTTTAATTTCTTCTAGATCCTAATCAAATATTCATGGGGAAAGTGCATTTGTTCCTTCATTTCTTTCTGGAGCAAAGTGTCAGCATGCTGTTTCTCGTACATGATGTGACTTATTTTAGACATTGATTTGA
The DNA here is from genome assembly GCF_027579695.1 of Neoarius graeffei. Classification (NCBI taxonomy): domain Eukaryota; kingdom Metazoa; phylum Chordata; class Actinopteri; order Siluriformes; family Ariidae; genus Neoarius; species Neoarius graeffei. The sequence goes on along the minus strand of NC_083596.1, from coordinate 20,862,008 downwards.
GAGTTATGTTCTCCTGACAATAGCAATGTTTTATTACAGTGTACTTGAGAAAAGATGACAGATAAAATTGATGGTTAGGAACTTCAGATACTCCAATTCATTCACATCCAATGTCATTTACAATCACTTCATATTAGTACAAATTTACCCCCTTGAGCTTTAGTGGTATGGAAATTCAGCTGTTTGTGTTGCTGCTGAGTTTTATGTAATAATATTATAAATAGTGGTTGATTTGATGTTCACTCAAATCTTTTCTCTTCAGGCCACGCGCATTTCAGTGGTTTGAGAGTCCAACATACAACAACAAAGGTTTGATTGATCTATAGGTTAAATATATTTGCTATTTGCTTGAAAAGTCAGTCAAGTTTTGATGCATTTCTCTGAATTGCCGAGTTATATTGTGTAACACAATGTAATGAATAAGGCATTTGGTTTTAATCCATGCAAGCATGTCTTAGATTTAAGATGCATTTGTGGATCTCTGTGTATTTCTGTTCTATTCTCTTGTCATATCTAGTCTCCAAATGAACAGTAAATACCAGTTCTTCTCTGTTGTCACGATCACATTTGCCACAAATATTTTTGTGTTGTAGTACAAAGATTCTATCAATTCTGTCATTTGGGATCCTTAAAAAATTTAATTAATGTCTCCAAATGCACCATGTACAATTCCAATTCTAAAAAAGTTGGGACACTGTGTAAAACATAAATAAAAACAGAATGTGAAGATTTGCAAACCATGGAAACCCTATATTTCGTTGAAAATAGTACAAAGACAACATATCAAATGTTGAAACTGAGAAATTGCATTATTTTTTGAAAAATATATGCTCATTTTGAAAGTGATGTCAGCAACATATTTCAGAAAAGTTGGAACAGGGCAACAAAAGACTGAAAAAGTTGTGTAATACTAAAAAACTAATTTCATTAATTGGCAACAGGTCAGTAACATGATTGGGTATAAAAAGAGCATCCCAGAGAGCCAGAGTCTCTCAGAAGTAAAGATAGGGAGGAATTCACCAGTCCCAGTGCAACAATTTAAAAATGACGTTCCTCAATGTAAAATTGCAAAGAATTTGGGGATCACATCATCTATGGTACATAATATCATTAAAAGATTCAGAGAATCTGGAGAAATCTCTGTATGCAAGAGACAAGGCTGCAAACTGACAATGGATGCCTGTGATCTTCAAGCCCTCAGGTGACACTGCATTAAAAGCAGACACGTGTCTATAGTGGAAATCACTGTATGGGCTCAGGAACACTTCAGAAAACCATCGTCTGTGAAAACAGTTCATTACTGCACCCACAAATGCAAGTTAAAACCAGATATAAACAATATCCAGAAACACCACCACCTTCTCTGGGTCTGAGCTCTTTTATGATGGACTGAGGCAAAGTGGAAAATTGTCCCGAGGTCTGATGAATCAAAAGTAGAAATTATTTTTGGAAATCATGGACACCACATCCTCCAGGCTAAAGAGGAAAGGGTCCATCCTGCTTGTTATCAGTGCACAGTTCAAAAGCCAGCATCTGTGATGGTATGAGGGTGCATTAGTGCATATGACATGGGTAGCTTGTACATCTGGGAAGGCATCATTAATGCTGAATGATATATACACATTTCAGAGCAATATGTTGCCATCCAGACAAAATCATTTTCAAGGAAGGCCTTTCTTCTTTCAGCAAGACAATGCCAAACCGCTTTCTGCACATATTAAAACTGCATGGCTCCAGAGGAAAAGAGTCCGGGTGCTAAACTGGCCTGCCTGCATTCCAGACCTGTCTCCCATTTAAAACATTCGGTGTATTATGAAATATGACAAAGGAGACCCCGAACTGTTGAGCAACTGAAATTGTATATCAGGCAAGAGTGGGACAACATTTCTCTTTCAAAACTACAGCGATTTGTCTCTTCAGTTCCTAAATGTTTACAGAGTGTTGTTAAAAGTACAGACGATGCAACACAGTGGTAAACATGCCCCTGTCCCAACTTTTTTGAAATGTGTTGCTGACATCCAATTCAAAATGAGCATATATTTTTTGAAAAACAATAACATTTCTCAGTTTCAACATTTGATATGTTGTCTTTGTACTATTTTCAACGAAATATATGGTTTCCATGATTTGCAAATTACCACATTCTGTTTTTATTTACAGTTTATACAGCGTCACAACTTTTTTTTGAATCGGGGTTGTATTTCTGCGCAAATGTGCCCATTTTAATTGGTCACCTATTTGGAAGGTGTAATCGCATTGTTCGAGATGTCAACGCACAGGTTAAAAAAAAAAGTCCTTTATCTAGGATTCTTGGACTCGACAGTCTTTTACTACAGAAAGTCCAAGAGAGACTGACTATTAGATTAAACAGTCAAATTGGGCAGGGCAGGATTTTATATCTTCAGGTCAATGAACAGGAAAATTAATTCAGGTGAACAGAAATTTGATATAGGAACATAACATTTCCAATTGCTTTGGCTTCAGTCAGTCAGAACTTTACACATTAACCCTTATGAAACAGATGGGATACGTTATACACCACAGAGAGACAGAATATTGCGATTCTTATATTTAACAAAAAAGGTTTATTGAAATGTGGCTCGGCACACCAAGATTACTGATTATTTATGACATTCAGGATGGTTTGGGTGGCCAATGAGGAAGTTGCATGGAAGGTCAGACTTATATGGAGTTTGAAAAACATGAATATTTGCTCAGATTGACTGATTTAGGATCAGCATATGCAAAGAAATGCATTACTATTAAAACTACATGTCTGTTGCCTGAACAGCATCCTTTGTTTGCAGATTTTAATATACTTTTCTGATTAGTGTGACCACACTCTGTATGTTTCTTGTAATATCCCTATTCTCAGTCACTAGTCTTTCTGTTTTATTATAATGCTAGGAAACGCCATGGAATTGAATACGTAAGTTGTGACCTACTTTTTTGTTTATTGTTTATGTTCACTGGCTAATACATATTCATGCCTGAGCACCCTATTAGAGGATTCAACTTTGAACCCTCTTGCACAGCCATGGGGATAGATAGGCATACTGACATATCTTCCTGTATAATGTTTAGCCTGTGTGTGAGTGATTGTGATGATAGCTGACTGCTTTATGGTTTTATGGCACCATTTTTTCCCCCATTGGCTCTTAGTATGAGGATTATGAGCACTTATCGTAGGCACGATTTCTTCTATGAATGCATGTGAAACAGATTTTTCTTCAATCCAAAGGAGGGAGTAGACAATCCAGCCATGGTCATTTCTGAAGATGCAGGTATGTAAAGTTTAGCTAACGTTGCTTCTGTTGTCTTGTTTCCTCTTTACACCAAACTTTGGCTTTGACTTTTATTGCTTTCATTTAGCAAAGTAAATCCATGAACTTTGCTCCTGTGATATCTGATTTGAATTCTTATTGAACTGAACATTAGACACAATATGATAAAACAGCTTGTTATACTATATTTACTGTATACTATACCATATTTAAGACTATTCTTGACTCGTAGTGAAGATTAGTGGCCCCTTGCCCCGGGTGTGTGTGCTGAAAAGAGAGGAGGGAGAGCATTTCGGCTTTCATCTGCGCTTGGAGCAGGGACGTCCAGGTCATGTGATCAGGCAGGTGGAATTATTTGGGGTGGCCGAGAAGAGTGGACTGAGAGATGGGGATCGTCTCCTGGAGGTCAATGAACAGTTTGTGGATGACGTTGAACATATGGAGGTGAGAGAAAAGCAATCGTGAGGTTATGTAGATCAGCAGTTCATGCCAAGACATCTGGAATATAGCTATTTTTGTCCTGTTTTGTTCACAACCTAGCAGTAAATGTAGTGTTTTGATATTTGTATTGTAGCATTGACCTTTATTCTTTTTTCTAAATGGGCGTTTCTCAAGCTTGCCTTAGTCTAAAGTCTGAGTTGTGTCATTTGGACATGCCTTGTCCTTGACCCATAGAAACATGTACTTTCAAGATCTTAGAGCTTTGAGCTTCCTAAAGAGGTTCCCCTTGGGAACATTTTCTAGTAAGGAAACACTCCATTGTATGAGCAATGCCTATTTATTCTCATAATTAGCTTCTTAGTGTAGCTTAGCTATAATTTGTGTTGAATTTACCACCAACTGCAGTTGCTACAATTAAGAGATTTATAAATGTCTTTTTTCTGCACTCGTCTTCTGGAAAAGTTGGACTGGACTATATTTGGTAGAGGCAACATCAGTTCTATCAAAGTACCAATCAGAATTAGCCATCGGTTTATATCAACTCCCCTTTTTACCCCAATTATAAACATTTAACATGCACTATTTTATTACAGTAGAATATATGTGGTAATGGTGTGTAGTTATACATCACATTTCTGTTCATGGGAATTAGAAAGGGATGAGAATTAGAAAAGTGGCTGCATTACAACTGAGATAATCATGATACCTAGTGCTGTAAAACGGTAGGCAAGTTGTACTTTTGTTTAATTAAGCATAATAATAACAATCATTAACAGTTATTCCATGAACTTGAGTCATACATGAGCTGATAGCCAATGAGGCGCATAACGCTAAGTTGGCTATAAGTCATGCACGACGAGATTAAGTGGAATAACTGTTTCATTCTATCTATGTTCACTGGATTTTGCGAAACAGAGCATTTTTATTTTTATTTTTTGCAAATTTGATATGTAAAAACTTTTTACAAAACGTCCAGCAAAATAATTTCTGTTTAGAATGTAAACAAACCAGCAATATGACAGTAGCAATTTGTGAAAAATTAGATAATAATAATTCTTGGAAAAAAAGATATGTTCTTAGCATCATATACTTTTATTCCATATTTTGTTGCGCTTTTTTATTTTTATTTTTTGGGGTTTTGTTTTCAAGTAGAGTTTTTATTTCGTCCTTGGTTGGTTCAGCCATACACTCTGCAATTTTGTTTTTCTCTACTCACAGTATATGAGCTGATATCCTTGTAGTAGAGTAGCCAATCAGAGCGCGTGATTGCTCATATTCAGTGAATGTGGATAGAATAATACTCATTGTCTTCACTTGAGCACAAGACAGTTTCTCACAATCTTTTTCACTTTATAATAAAATCTCAGAATGTTGTAAACATCTAAACATCTGACACGCCCACATATTTCTGATCAGGCACAGGTTTTGTAGCTCTTAGTAATACTTTAGTAATACTTAAGTTGCAGTTAGTGGTACGGTATATGATGTATTTCTTGAGTTTAACATTGGTAAATGCTTATTAAATGGTAGATACAGTGTCTTGCAAAAGTATTCATCCCCCTTGGTGTTTGTTCTGTTTTGTCGCATTACAAGCTGGAATTAAAATGGATTTTTGGAGGGTTAGCACCATTTGAGTTACACAACATGCCGACCACTTTAAAGGTGAAAATTGTTGTTTTATTGTGACACAAACAACAATTAAGATGAAAAAACAGAAATCTGGAGTGTGCCTCCTTTCGTATGAAACCCTTGAATAAGAGCTGGTCCAACCAATTCACTTCATAAGTCACATAATTAGTTGATTAAGATCCACCTGTGTGCAATCAAAGTGTCACATGATCTGTTATATGATTTCTGTATAAATCAACCTGTTCTGGAAGGACCCTGACTCTGCAACACTACTAAGCAAGCAACATAAAAACCAAGCAGCACTCCAAACAGGTCAGAGATAAAGTTGTGAAGAAGGATAGATCAGGGTTGGGTTATAAAAAAAATACCCCAGACTTTGAATATCCCAGGGAGGACCATTAAATCCATTCTAGCAAAATGGAAAGAATGTGGCACCACTACAAACCTGACAAGAGAAGGCCACCCACCAAAACTCACAGACCGGGCAAGGAGGGCATTAATCAGAGATGCAACAAAGACACCAAAGAGAACACTGAAGCAGCTGCAAAGATCCATAGCGGAGATGGGAGTATCTGTCCATAGGACCACTTTAAGTCGTACACTCCACAGAGTGGGGCTTTATGGAAGAGTGGCCAGAAAAAAGCCACTGCTTGAGAAAACACATTTGGAGTTTGTCCAACAGTATGTGGCAGACTCCCCAAACACATGGAAGAAGATTCTCTTGTCAAATGAGACTAAAATTGATCTTTTTGGCCATCATGGGAAATGCCATGTGTGGCGCAAACCCAACACCCTGAGAACACCATTCCTACAGTGAAGCATGGTGGTGGCAGCCTCATGTTGTGGGGATATTTTTCATCTGCAGGGACAGGGAAGCTGATCAGGACTGAAGGAAAGATGGATGGCACTAAATACAGGGCAATTCTGGAGGAAAACCTGTTTGAGTCAGCCAGAGGTTTGAGACTGGGACGAAGGTTCACATTCCAGCAGGACAATGATCCTAAACATACTGCTAAAGCTACACTGGAGTGGTTTAAAGGGAAACATTTAAATGTCTTGGGATGGCTTAATCAAAGCCCAGACCTCAATCCAATTGAGAATCTGTGGCATAACTTGAAGATTGCTGTACACCAACGCAACCCATCTAACTTGAAGGAGTTGGAGCAGTTTTGCTTTGAGAAATGAGCAAAAATCCCAGTGGCTAGATGTGCTAAGCTAATAGAGACATACCCCAAGAGACTTGCAGCTGTAATTGCAGCAAAAGGTGGCTCTACAAAGTATTGACTTGGGGTGTGTGTGTGTGTGTGTGTGTGTGTGTGTGTGTGTGTGTGTGTGTGTGTGTCTGCATACTCCAGATGTCCGTTTTTTTTTTAATCTTCATTATTGTTTGTGTCACAATAAAACAATTTTCACCTTTAAGGTTGTCAGCATGCTGTGTAAATCAGATGGCACTAATCCCTCAAAAATCCATTTTAATTCCAGCTTGTAACGCGACAAAACAGTACAAACACAAAGGGGGATGAATACTTTTGCAAGACACTGTACTTTATGCCACAAGATTTTTTTTCTTTTCAGTTGAAACCATGTTGTCAAGGGCTTTAAAGTTTCAAGGTTTTTGCACACTTGGGTGATAGAGGGTATGTGACAGCAACTAAAATTACATTTTTGTTATGTTTACAGTGTGAGTTTATAATGTTATTTCTAATATGAACATGTTTACAGTGGGGGTTTGTGAAATCATTAGAGAAATTTAACCAAGTATTGTTCCATTTTTAGTGAAAATGTAACAGTATATAAATCATTTTACATTATACAATTGTGATTTTTGGCCCAAACTGAGCACAAACATTAACAAGATTGCATTTCATTTATACGATCTCAACAATCTCAGCATCAGCAGCACTTTGGTGATTATCTTTCCTTTCTGCTCTAATGCCTCTGTCTCTGTCCTATTTTTTGCAGGTTGCCCGTAGGGTCTATATGAGTGGGCCTCAGTTGTGCCTCCTGTTGCTGAGAAGTGAAGAATATGAGCAGGCTGTGACTCAGGGCTGGAACCTGAAGGAACTGTGCAAAGCTCAGCGTGGTGAGGAGTGGACGCCTCCTCGTCTCTGCCATGTCATCAGAAACCCTACAAGCGGCCTAGGCTTTAGTATCCATCCCGTGGAGGGTGAGTAACCCTTAAGGAGCCATATTTACAGAATATGTAAGCTATACTGTTTCTTTATATTCACACTGATTGTATTACAAAGCTACACAGAGTATCAGTCTTTGGTTTTATTTAAGTGAAGGAGTTAAGGAGGGTTGGGGTCATTCATGAATTGAACTGAGAATGCATGGTGAATTCCAGTTCACTTCCTGAAACTAGATAATTGCATGAAGTTGAAAGGAAATGGAATCTGAATTGAACTGGAATGCCAGGAAAAAGAATTGTATTCAAATAAAGTCCTCTAAATTCCACTTTCTAAGATAATTTGACTTGATTTGCTAAATAGTGTCCATTAAATGTTATGAATTACAAACATGAATTCTGTGTGGAGTTTGCATGTTCTCCCCGTGTCTGCGTGGGTTTCCTCTGGGTGCTCCGGTTTCCCCCACAGTCCAAAGGCATGCGGTTAGGTTAATATGGGACGGCCTTGGGCTGAGGTGCCCTTGAGTGAGGCGCCTAACTCCCAACTGCTCCCCGGGCGCTGTTAGCATGGCTGCCCACTGCTCTGGGTATGTGTGTGTGCTCATTGCTCACGTGTGTGTTCACTGCTTCAGATGGGTTAAATGCAGAGAGGAAATTTCACAAGTGTGTGATGAATAAAGTTGTTCTTTCTTTCTCTGAAATAAACGCAAGAGTAATGTATGTTTTACATTTTATTCACGTTACTTAATTTGCGCTAGCAGTGCTGTCGTGAATTGTTAATCTCAGGATCTTTCTTCTTCTGATGATGATGATTATTATTATTATTTTCCTAATGTTTTTAGGACACTATTTCTCCCTCAGTTTTCAATCAATCGTCACCAAATTTCACATGAAGAATACCTCTGGGCTGAATTACGTTGTGATGACTTTTGGTGGTGGTCCGGATTACTGATCCAGAATGATCCATGAAAAACAGGATATTTTTCAATCATTCATACAGTGGTGCTTGAAAGTTTGTGAACCCTTTAGAATTTTCCATATTTCTGCATAAATATGACCTAAAACATCATCAGATTTTCACACAAGTCCTAAAAGTAGATAAAGAGAACCCAGTTAAACAAATGAGACAAAAATATTATACTTGGTCATTTATTTATTGAGGAAAATGATCCAATATTACATATCTGTGAGTGGCAAAAGTATGTGAACCTCTAGGATTAGCAGATAATTTGAAGGTGAAATTAGAGTCAAGTGTTTTCAATCAATGGGATGACAATCAGGTGTAAGTGGGTACCCTGTTTTATTTAAAGAACAGGGATCTATCAAAGTCTGATCTTCACAACACATGCTTGTGGAAGTGTATCATGGCACGAACAAAAGAGATTTCTGAGGAGCTCAGAAAAAGCGTTATTGATGCTCATCAGGCTGGATAAGGTTACAAAACCATCTCTAAAGAGTTTGGACTCCACCAATCCACAGTCAGACAGATTGTGTACAAATGGAGGAAATTCAAGACCATTGTTCCCCTCCCCAGGAGTGGTCGACCAACAAAGATCACTCCAAGAACAAGGTGTGTAATAGTCAGCAAGGTCACAAAGGACCCCAGGGTAACTTCTAAGCAACTGAAGGCCTCTCTCATATTGGCTAATGTTAATGTTCATGAGTCCAGCATCAGGAGAGCACTGAACAACAATGGTGTGCATGGCAGAGTTGCAAGGAGAAAGCCACTGCTCTCCAAAAAGAACATTGCTGCTCGTCTGCAGTTTGCTAAAGATCATGTGGACAAGCCAGAAGGCTATTGGAAAAATGTTTTGTGGATGGATGAGACCAAAATAGAAATTTTTGGTTTAAATGAGAAGCGTTATGTTTGGAGAAAGGAAAACACTGCATTCCAGCATAAGAACCTTATCCCATCTGTGAAACATGGTGGTGGTAGTATCATGGTTTGGGCCTGTTTTGCTGCATCTGGGCCAGGACAGCTTGCCATCATTGATGGAACAATGAATTCTGAATTATACCAGTGAATTCTAAAGGAAAACATCAGGACATCTGTCCATGAACTGAATCTCAAGAGAAGGTGGGTCATGTAGCAAGACAACGACCCTAAGAACTCAAGTATTTCTACCAAAGAATGGTTAAAGAAGAATAAAGTTAATGTTTTGGAATGTCCAAGTCAAAGTCCTGACCTTAATCCAATCAAAATGTTGTGGAAGGACCTGAAGCGAGCAGTTCATGTGAGGAAACCTACCAACATCCCAGAGTTGAAACTGTTCTGTATGGAGGAATGGGCTAAAATTCCTCCAAGCCAGTGTGCAGGACTGAACAACAGTTACCGGAAACGTTTAGTTGCAGTTATTGCTGCACAAGGGGGTCACACCAGATACTGAAAGCAAAGGTTCACATACTTTTGCCACTCACAGATATGTAATATTGGATCATTTTCCTCAATAAATAAATGACCAAGTACCATATTTTTGTCTCATTTGTTTAACTGGGTTCTCTTTATCTACTTTTAGGACTTGTGTGAAAATCTGATGATGTTTTAGGTCATATTTATGCAGAAATATAGAAAATTCTAAAGGGTTCACAAACTTTCAAGCACCACTGTAACTCTGTCAATTTTCATGATTTTTTCAATCAGTTATTTTATTTTATTTTGTTTTGTTCAGGGTGACAGGGCACAACTTTTCCTCACTAAGCGTCATTCTCTATCTTTTACCGTTTCGGATCTATAGTGTATGGTGACCAGACATCCTGGTTTGTAAGAGCTAGCGCAAATTACTGTGACTTTAGTCACAGTCTGTATCTAGTTTCTCAAATTACTTTTATTTCTTTATTAAAAAAAATCTGAATCTTATTTGCATTTCTTTCACTCTGCACCTTTCTGTCCATAACAACACTTTCCTAAATTTGATTTAAAAACATTTCCCAGAATTCCATGCAAGGTTAAGGTTCATAACCTAGGAGTACAACTGAAGGCCAATCAAGGTCTATGTTGAAGGTGTGACACTGGAGAGTTTGTGTTAGTTAGATTGGAGAGGTTTTTTGATTGACTTTGGACCAGCTCCGCTTTCAACACCATGATCCCCTCAAACCTCTGCAAAAGGCTCCAGGATTTAGGACTGAACTCCTTCATCTGTCATTGGATCCTAGACTTGCCCTGGGTGGTCAGGATGGGAAATCACATCTCCTCCACGCTCACTTTCATCACTGGAGTCCACCAGGGCTGTGGCCTCAGCTCCCTGTTTTACTCCCTCTACACCAGTGACTGCACAGCCAAACACAGCTCCAGTGTGTTGGTGAAGTTCGCCAACGACAGTGGTACTAGGTCTAATCACTAAAAATTATGAGAAGGCCTACTTAGAGCAGGTGGAGATCCTCACCATATGGTGTTGCACCAACAAACTCTCCCAGAATGCCACCAAAACTAAGGAGAGGATTGTTGATTATGGGAGGAAGCAGGTGAGGGACTAGCCTCCTGATGATCAACATGGCAACAGTTGAGAGGGCTCGCAGCTTTAAATATCTTGGGGTCCATCTCACAGAAGACTTTTCTTGGACAACACATGCAAACAGCTTGGTGACAAAGGTGCACCAGCTCCTTTCTCATCTTCAATGCCTAGCCAGGTTCAGGATCTCCCACAATGTACTGAGTGATTTTTATATTGGTGATGTGGAGAATGTTCTGACATCATAGCTTGGTCATCATCACCTTGACCTTGAATGCTTTTTGTGTATGATCTGTGTATGGACTATTTTGAGATTTGGAATCCCTATTAAACTTGAAATGGCTAACAAATCTGAAATTTCTGAGCAGACGAATCAATTCCTACCATTTCAGGTAACCACACTGCAGTGTGTAACTTACAGACTATAAGCATTGTTATATACCTGTTCATGGATCCAACCGAGCAACTTCAGGTGGGTACTTATACTGGTTGTGGCCAAGCCATTTTAAAAAGAGCGATCTGAATTATTTACACATGGACTACACTTGTACACAAAAATCCTACACAAATTAATGGATTTCATATCCATTTCTAATAAATGTTGACGTTTGGTTATTTACCAATGCAAATTATATTACTTCTTTTTGTGTTGTTGCATATGTATGTAAAATTGTGCATTTGTGAATGAATTCATTATTAATTCATTGAACGACTCATTATTTTGTGATTTGAGACATCAAACACTTCTATCAAGTGGTAGAAGTTATCAAATCAAATTGGTAATAAACAGTATATTCAAATCCTTCTCATGGCACTAGTGTCAGTTATACACGGTCAGAAATAGGGGTGCAGTAGGAGTCCATTTCTGTCCCTCAAGGTAGAATCTACACTAATGTACCCCCTAGGGCTCATTATTGGACCTCAAGGGAACTATGTGTACCTTTTTAGGGCCAAAAAGGTATAAATGTGTTCCCAAGCAGTATATAAAAGGTACAAATAAGTACCTTAGAGAGTGCTACTTCAGTGACAAGCCAGTGTACCCCTAAAGGCACAATAATGTACTTTGTTTTCTGACCGTGTATACTGCTCACTCATCATTCATCAGGTGTTAATTTAAAGTTCTCAGTTTTATTTAATTTACAGTTCAGTAACTATTTTTCATCCATGACTTCGTATATATAAGCTACCATAAATATTGAAAGGTACAAATGTATTTCACTACATGTAATCTCCAAAAATAAATGCTCAGAAACTGAAAAAAGGGAATTAGATATAATTTCATTTAATTCAATTCCACTTCCTGAAACTCTAATCCAGTTCCTGTTCAGTTTGCTGTCGTTGTTGTTGAATTCCAGTTCCGAGTCCATTTTCTTGTTTGAATTGGAATTGTTGAGTTCATTCCTGTATTGACCCCATCCCTGGATTTTGGCTTTAGTGGTACAGTTGAGGCCAGAAGTTTACATAAGCCTAGGCAAAAGAAATTCAAATTGCACACATTTCATGTTACCATGTTACCATATATTTCCTGTGTTCGGTCAATTAGGGTACTTACTTTATTACCGCCGTCAACATAACTCAAAAAGTCATGAATGGATTTTGATGAAATTTGGAGGAAAGGTGGGCCATGGGCCAAGGAACAATTGTTTAGATTTTGATGCAAATCTGGATATGTACAGTGGATATAAAAAGTGTAAACACCCCGTTAAAATGATAGGTTTTTCGGATGTAAAAAAAATTAAACCATGATAATTAATTTCAAAACTTTTTCCATCTTTAATGTGACCTATAACCTGTACAATCCAGTTGAAAAACAAACAAATCTGTTAGGGGGAAAAACATTTAAAAAAAAACGTACAATAAGCTGGTTGCATAAGTGTGCACACCCTTAAACTAATACTTTGTTGAAGCACCTTTTGATTTAATTACACCATTCAGTCTTTTTGGGTTCACACCTGCCATCAGTTAAAATGACTCTGATTAACCCCAAATAAAGTTCAGACATTTACTCAGTTTCATCCTCCAGCAAAAGCCAGGGTTCGCAGAGAGCTTACAAAGCATCAAAGGGAACTCATTGTTGAAAGGTATCAGTCAGGAGAAGGGTACAAAAAAAATTCCATGACATTAGATATAAAATGAAGCACAGTGAAGACAGTCATCAAGAAGTGGAGAAAATATGGGACAACAGTAACATTACAGAGAACTGGACGTCCCTCCAAAATTGATGAAAAGACAAGATGAAAACTGGTCAGGGAGGCTGCCAAGAGGCCTACAGCAACACTGAAGGAGCTGCAGGAATTTCTGGCAAGTACTGGTTGTGTACTACATGTGACAACAATCTCCCGTATTCTCCATATGTCTGGACTATGAGGTAGGGTCAAAGAAAAACATCCAGGCCTGGCTAAATTTTGCAAAAAAATACATAAACTCTCCCAAAAAGCATGTGGGAAAATGTGTTATGGTCTGATGAAACCAAGGCTGAACTTTTTGGCCACAATTCCAAAAGGTGTGTTTGGCGCAAAAACAACACCATGCATCACCAAAAGAACACCATACCCACAGTGAAGCATGGTGGTGGCAGCATGTTTTGGAGTTGTTTTTCTTCAGCTGGAACAGAGGCTTTAGTCAAGGTGGTGGGAATTATGAACAGTTCTAAATACCAGTCAATTTTGGCCCAAAACCTTCAGGTGTCTGCTAGAAAGCTGAAGATGAAGAGGAATTTCATCTTTCAGCATGACAATGACCCTAAAAAAGTTTTGGAATGGCCCAGCCAGAGCCCAGACCTAAATCCAATTGAAAATCTGCGGGGTAACCTGAAGAGGGCTGTGCACAAGAGACGCCCTCGCAATCTGACAGATTTGGAGCGCTTTTGCAAGGAAGAGTGGGCAAATATTGTCAAGTCTAGATGTGGCAGGCTGATCGACTCCGACCCAAAAAGGCTGAATGCTGTAATTAAATCAAAAGGTGCTTCAGCAAAGTATGAGTTTAAGGGTGTGCACACTTATGCAACCAGCTTATTGGTTTTTTAAAATTATTATTTATGTTTTTCCCCCTAACAGATTTGTTTGTTTTTCAATTGAATTGTACAGGTTATAGGTCACATTAAAGGTGGGAAAAGTTTTGAAATTATTTATCGTGGTCTCATTTTTTTACATCAGAAAAACCTATAATTTTAATGGGGTGTGTACACTTTTTATATCCACTGTATGTGGATCCAGGATCCAGATATTTATGCGGATTAAGGATTTTTTTTTGGCTGTTCCCAACGTAACTCAAAAAGTAGTGAACGTTTTTTGATGAAATTTGGTGTACATCTTTAGTATTCTCCGAGGTTCATATTATTTGAATTTGATATCGATAATATGTGGCTTGGCAGAGGTATGCACTCTAACGAGTGCCTTTCTAGCTTCCATAAGAGGTCATTTCCAAATAATAGATAAGAGATGCTTTTATTTACTGTATCATATTTTCAGTGGATCACTAGTTTATATAAACGTTTTTAGTATTTGGTGGCATTGCCTGTATAATTGCTTCAACTTCAAATGCTTGTGGTAGCCTTCCACAAGCTTCTCATAATACTTTTTGCTCATTCTACCTGACAGAACTGATGTAACTTGGTCAGGTTTGTGGGTCTGCTTGCTCAGACATGCATTTTCAGTTCAGTCCACATATTTTCTTTGGGATTCAGGCCAGGGGTTTGTGTTTGCCAGTACTGTCATGTTGTTGTCTTTAAGTCATTTTGTATGCTGAGGATCACTGCCCTGCTTGCAAACCCTGTCGGGACCAAGTTTCAATGTACTGGCTGATGTCTTGAGGTTTTGCTTCAGTATTTCTTGATAATCCTCCTTCCTCGTGATGCCATCCATTTTCTGAATTGCATCAGTCTCTTTTCCAGCAAAACACCCTGAAATCATGATGATGCTGGTGTTCTTTCAATTAAAAGCCTCACTGTTTTTGCTCCATACATAGCACTGATTTTGGTCAAACAGTTCACTTTTGTTTCATCTGACCAGTGAACACTCCTCCAATAAGCTGGTTATCACCTGCAAATTTCAGTCTGGCTTTTTGTGCTGGTCTTTGAAAAGGGGTTTCTATTTTGGTACCAGATGCCTCTGACTCCTTCACTTTGTTGGTGCCTTGGGGTGCAGTTGAATCTTTCAGATCATCTCTCATCTCATCTCATTATCTCTAGCCGCTTTATCCTGTTCTACAGGGTCGCAGGCAAGCTGGAGCCTATCCCAGCTGACTACGGGCGAAAGGCGGGGTACACCCTGGACAAGTCGCCAGGTCATCACAGGGCTGACACATAGACACAGACAACCATTCACTCTCACATTCACACCTACGGTCAATTTAGAGTCACCAGTTAACTTAACCTGCATGTCTTTGGACTGTGGGGGAAACCGGAGCACCTGGAGGAAACCCACATGGACATGGGGAGAACATGCAAACTCCACACAGAAAGGCCCTCGCCGGCCCCGGGGCTCGAACCCGGACCTTCTTGCTGTGAGGCGACAGCACTAACCACTACACCACCGTGCCGCCCCTGATTCCTTTATTATCTCATCTCATCTCATTATCTCTAGCCACTTTATCCTGCTCTACAGGGCCACAGGCAAGCTGGAGCCTATCCCAGCTGACTACGGGCGAAAGGCGGGGTACACCCTGGACAAGTCGCCAGGTCATCACAGGGCTGACACATAGACACAGACAACCATTCACACTCACATTCACACCTACGGTCAATTTAGAGTCACCAGTTAACCTAACCTGCATGCAATAAAATAATACAATTTGTGGAGGTCTACAATTTTTTGAGGTCTTTCTAAGTTGTTTGGATTTTCCCATGGTCTCAAGTGTTAAAAAAAATCTCTAAAGGTAGGCACTTTTACAGGCCCAGATGTGCTCGCATTTGCTCCTAATTATGACAACTGGCCAATCAGATGGAATCTTCCAGACTGTATCAAGAAACAGCTTGGTGTATGTAAATTTTTGACCCATTGGAATTCTGTTATGGTGAATTAAAGCTGAAATGCATCTGTCTCTAATCGACTGTTTTAGAATGACCTCTGATGTGAACAAAGTAGATGCCTTATTTGATTTGGTAAAAGAACTGTATGATAACATGAAATGTGTGGGGTTGCGAAAAACCGAGATTGAATATCATGAGCCTAGGTGTATGTAAAATTTTGGCCTCATCTGCATATGTAAAGCATGACAGTGGTTATGCTAAAGGTTTAATATTGGATGTGGCAATTTGTGCCCTCTGTAGGTGAAAAAGGGAAGTTCTCTATAAGTCTAATAACGGGAGGCCCTGCTGAGAAGGCAGGACTGAGAAAAGGAGACAGGCTGGTTTGGATCAATGGCGCCATGGCTTGTGAACTCACGCATTCTGCTATTAACAAGATGGTGGGCATGTATAAGTGCTTATTTTATAATGTAATTAGGATTTGATACCAGTGAAAGACTAACTTTTGGCGCTACAATAACTGACATTGATATTGTTACAACGTTCTGTACAATGCATTAATGTACATTTACTCAATTGACAGCTACTTACACTTACAAGTGAGCTGAGTAGATAATACAAAAGGGCTTTGCTTTATTTACAACTTGGCATTACCAGGATTCAAACTCGCAATCTTTCAATCAGTAATCCAAAGCCCTAACTGCTTAAAGCTCTTTCGAATGCTCGTCCTATTTCAGCAATCCTTTATTGGGGATTTAAAGCTAGACTGCCTTTCAGATTTTCAAGTCTAGCTCATAAAAAGAATTTTCCCCGACACCCAATTATTTTTGTTTAGTGGATCAAAAGCGACTGAATTCGAATCACAGACTTCCAATTTTATGAGATTTTTTTAAAAATAGAACAATTAATAAATTTAGGGCCACATGGCCCTAAATTCTCTGGTATTTTTTCTTGCTTCACCATGACCCAATTCAAGATACTACATCATGCATCACGTAGTGGGCTTTCCCCGTTCACGCAAGGCATTGTGGGATACAAATTTGAAACAGGAGAGAAAAATAGAGGACGTGAGTGTGTGAATGAAATGCGAAAGACTGGATACAGTAACAGAAAGCAAGAAGAAAATGTTATGTTGTGAAGGAAAGGAAACGCAGGACCAAAGTAATAAATATCGGCAGTCAGCTGTTCGTTTAGCAACAGAATTACTGTATGTAATTGTCAGTGCACGGTCAAGGTAAACCTGTAGATGGCAGTAATGCAACACTGGATGCCAGCTGCTGTAAAACCCAAAAGAAGAAGAAGGTAAACCTGTGCATGCGCACACGGACTTCCTCTGTCTGCTTGACTGTGCGAAGCGAGCGATTTCTCATCTCATCTCATTATCTCTAGCCGCTTTATCCTTCTACAGGGTCGCAGGCAAGCTGGAGCCTATCCCAGCTGACTACGGGCGAAAGGCGGGGTACACCCTGGACAAGTCGCCAGGTCATCACAGGGCTGACACATAGACACAGACAACCATTCACACTCACATTCACACCTACGGTCAATTTAGCGTCACCAGTTAACCTAACCTGCATGTCTTTGGACTGTGGGGGAAACCGGAGCACCCGCGAGCGATTTCATGCACATTATTTGCGTTAATCCCCTCAAATTAAATAACTTCCCAGCCACAGAATGGCCTGTTTTTTTGTGAGATATTACAGAAATAAACATATCACAATGACTAAATTTCAGAGGGAAATAAATTTCACCGATTTTATGAAATCGAAAGGCCGTCTAGCTTTAATATTTAGTGCTTGCTAACACCTTTTGTACAAAGCTTATTTATTTATCCAAACATTAGCACAGCACAACAATCTCTCATGGCTACTGCTTAATACCTTTTCTGTTTAGGTGAAAAAATGCAATGATCACATGACTGTGCTGGTGATAGACAGCAAGAGTGAGAAAAGCTACATCCGTAGGAAGATGCCCATTCTACCCGCTATGGCTGATGCCCAGAGCATGCCATACAAACCCAAAAGAGTACATCTGGTCAAGGGACCAGATGGCTATGGCTTCCTGCTTAGGCATGAAAAAACATCAACAGGATGCAAAGGTGCCAGACAATCACTCGAGCATGCATGCACTATTGTTCTTGCGATTTTTATGTTACAACATAATTTCATGTGACAAAGCCTTTTAAAACTCGATAGTAACAAATAGTGCTGGGCAATTTGGCAACAAGATCATATGATATGTATGACTTAAAGACATTTTCCCTAGACACAATATGTATTGCAGTATTTAATATGAATATCTGAATACTTGATGGAAATGGAAATAAGGGATTTGGAGTAGTCAATAAGATGTGACCTGAAATAACCAAGTTAAACACAGGGATAGTGACTATCATTAGTTACTTGGTCACTCAATTATGGCTGGTCATAATATTTCATTCCATATGCTTGTGTGTATCTAGTTCATATGGTGCGGGAGGTTGACGCAGGCAGTCCTGTAGAAGTGGCAGATATTAAGGATGGGGAGATACTGTTGGAGGTGAATGGGGAGTCTATTGATCATCTCTCTCATGAGGAAGTTGTCAGCAAAATCAGAGACAGTGGACAGCAAGTCAGCTTCACCACTATGACCCCAGAAGGCCAGAGTTTCTACACCAAGGTGGGTAAGATTGACGGATCAGGTATATATTACATTATTCTATCCGCAGTCACTGGATATGAGCAATTGCGTGCTCTGATTGGCTACTCTACTACTAGGCTATCAGCTCATATACCATGAGTAGAGAAAAACAAAATGGCGGAGCATGTTGCTGAATCAACAGAGGACGAAATAAAAACTACTCGAAAACAAAACCCCCAACAAATACAAGAAAAGCAACAAAATATGAAATAAATGTAATTGATGGTAAGAACGTATTTTTTTTTATTGTTCAAGAATTATTATCTCATCTCATCTCATTATCTGTAGCCGCTTTATCCTATTCTACAGGGTCGCAGGCAAGCTGGAGCCTATCCCAGCTGACTACAGGCGAAAGGCAGGGTACACCCTGGACAAGTCGCCAGGTCATCACAGGGCTGACACATAGACACAGACAACCATTCACACTCACATTCACACCTACGGTCAATTTAGAGCCACCAGTTAACCTAACCTGCATGTCTTTGGACTGTGGGGGAAACCGGAGCACCCGGAGGAAACCCACGCAGACACGGGGAGAACATGCAAACTCCGCACAGAAAGGCCCTCGCCGGCCACGGGGCTCGAACCCGGACCTTCTTGCTGTGAGGCGACAGCGCTAACCACTACACCGCCGTGCCACCCAAGAATATTATTATTATTATTATTATTATTATTATTATAGCATTTTCCACAAATTGCTACTGTCATTTTGCCTTTACATTCTAAGCGGAAATTATTTTGTCGGACATTTTGTATAAAGTTTTTATTTATCGAATTTGCAAAAAATAAAAATAAAAATGCTCTGTTTCTCAAAATCCAGTGAATGTGGTTAGAATAAAACAGTTATTCCACTCACGGCTTATAGCCGACGAGGCGCGTATCAGCTCATGTACGACTCGATTTCCAGGAATAACGGTTAAATATTATGATATGATTTGTTATACACTTATTTAAGGTCTATATTACAGGCATACAAAAACTTCTGCAAATGCATAATTATTTTTCCCCTAGTTTTTAATTCAAAGTAACCATGCATTAAAATTTGGAGGAATTTTTTTTTTTTTAAATATTTTGCTGCAGAGGTTGTATTTACTTCTTTTCACTTCAATAATCAACAAATACAAAAAAAAAATTGACCAGAGGTGCACACAACCGTTCCCCGTATATCATTCCGGTCCCAATATTCGTGTGCAGTAGATCTCACGCTTGTCACTTACACTCATCCAGTCATGCTATATTTTGATTAGTTACAGTAGATGTAACTATAACCTGATAAAAAATATAACCTTGAATTAATATTAAATTCAAACTCGAATGAAGTCAAATTCCTCTGTACCACGGGCGATTGCTCTAAGACAACGAGGGAGGTTCAGCCTCCTCTAAAAATGACGAACATCGTGTAGGATGAATTGCGCTAGGCTTATGTTATAGCCGACCTTATAACATTGCTATTTAAGATCCAGAATCATAGAAATATATGTGCTCAACCCAACTACAGTGCGAAATCATTCCGTTATAACTTTCCCCAGTTCGCCTAATGTGTGCGTGAGTTTTTCCCCCTCGTGACAGCACGATGCAGCCCAGCCTCAGTGGATTGGGAGCTATGTGCTTGTCAATCTCAAAATGCAAGACGATTATTGGACAAATACTGCGAAAATGCCCGCCCACGGAGTCTCACGGACTCCCAGCCTCAGTGGACTTCAACGGCATTTGGGAGCTATGCGCTTTTCAATCTCAAAATGCAAGACGGTTATTGGACAAATACTGCGAAAATGCCCGCCCACGGACTCCCAGCCTCACATGGGAGGGACATGGCAGTTTCCGCGAGGAGACTGGTGATTGGTGAAAGTGGCCGGATATTTTCTTTGATTGACAGCTCGTTTCAACTATTTGCTAGATTGGGCGGTTTTAAGTGCATTTTGGTGGGTTTTGAACATATTTTGGGCTGGATAACGTCAGCAGTATCTGGCAACATCAGTTCAGTCCCATGCGGATTCGCAGGTTCTGTGGTGTATTGTAAGAGATCGGCTTACATTTCGATTTCATTCATTACATACGGTTTCTACCAGCTTTTTTAGTTTGTATATATTTTCATTGTAAATAAAGTGTAAATATAGTGTTGTCAAGTTTGCTATCTTAGTTCCAGAAATTTCGTTTATTTGAGTGACTGAACTTGAACTTGAGGGGGCTAGTCAGCTAGCAAGAAAGCTGCGCACGGATGCCAAGCATTGCTGATTTAATTTTGGCGAAGCCATTTGCCAGTCTTCCTTTCGAGGAAAAAATTTAAATTAAAGAGCAGGGTAGACCAACGCCTCAAATTGACTTGGTGAAAAAGGTAGAGAATAATACTCGTTCCTTTCAGATCTCCTGGTACGAGAAAGTGAATTGGCTAACAGCAAGTGACCCAAATCAACAACAGTAAATAGGTTACTTTAGTAATATGTCATGGATGGACCAAAAATATAGAATCTATTTAAAATGTTTATGCTGAGTATATTATATTGGAATATATGTTTTTCTGGATATGAATTAAACACAGCTACAATTTGGAAAACATTTTTAAACAAAAACACAGCCGAGGTCAATTTTTAAACAACATGCCACAATTTTAAAATATAAAATGTTAAAATATAACACCCCCCCACACACACACACACCCACACACCACCATCATGTATATTGGACAGTAGGCTAATGGGCCAAAATAACCTGTTATTTCACAGTTTGTGACCCTGCCAACAATCAGCCAGATCAGAGGCGAGAGTATGGGCAAAACTGATGTGTTTTTTCTTTTAAAATCTGGAAATATCATAACCGACCAGCCTCCCCTGTTTGAAAGACTACCAGCCGCCACTGCTCTGTACCATACACATTTAATGAATGATTTTTTTTGTGTGTGTTTAAACAAAGGGAGTGATTTCATCCCATGCATCTTTCATTTGAGGTATTAGTTGTTCACCTTGGCACGACATTTATCGTGTTTTTTACTTTGTCATATTTTATTATTCATAGTTCATGCATTTTTTTAACATTAATTAATAATTATATAAATTTCCATGAATGTTCTCTGGACTTGATGTAAAAGCCTAGATGTTAAGGTTTTTATTTATCTATTTTTTTTTATTTATCTAACTTTCTTTCTTATTTATTTATTTACTTATGTATTTCCACCTATCTTCTTTAATATGTTCTCAGCTGGGTCTGCCTCCCCTGCTGTTCTGTGACGATCATTCCCCTGGGAAGGAGCAGCAAGAAAAATCAACTCCGCAAGAAGAGAGTTCAGCAGTTCTGAAGCTCTTGGCGTCCTCCGTTGAAGCCCAGGAGGAGCTGGAAGTTGAGCCTAAACCAAGACTTTGTGTGCTACAGAGAAGCCCTGTGGGATTCGGTTTCCATTTGGGTTTGGTCCAACAGAAACCTGGCACGTTTATCAACCAGGTATAGAGCAATTCCCTGTCCTGTGGTTTCTTTGGCCAGACATAGGAAAGATTTAATCAGGAGATCTTAGGACATAGATAATCACAGGAAACAGATGATTAATGAATAACATAACTTACATAACAGAGAGATAACTTCCTGTCACCATGTATAATTATCAGAGGTGGACAGTAATGAAGTACATTTACTTGAGTACTGTACTTAAGTACACTTTTTGAGTATCTGTACTTTACTTGAGTATTTTTTTTTTGGAAACTTCTGACTTTAACTTCACTACATTTGAAAGGCAAATATCGTACTTTTCACTCCACTACATTTCTGTCAAGGTCCTCGTTACTCGTTACTATGAAGCAGCTTTGAAAGTGGATGGTTTTTTTCTTTTCTTTTCTAAAACGTGATTGGTTTTTTTGCAGGTGACACTGAGACAGACTATCAGTAATCACTAGGGTCACGTCACGTCCATAGACTGTATAAAATCAAGATCAATGATTTCTCAGCAGCATTATTTAACACGATCAGTTGATGGCAGAATGGAAGGAGGCGGTTCTTCTGGGGAACGCACGCACTCATGGCTATACCTAGAACCCATGTTTCAGTTTTCTGAAAGGAATAAAGATTAGTTTCATTTTAAATGTTTGCTTTATTTGCTGAAAATGAACCACATCACAGCCTACAAAAACTCGCTGTCTGACCTGCGGAAGCATATTGAGGTATATAAACATTTTATTCCAAGAGAAAGCTTGCAACAAAGTTGTCTGTGCTTTTAGAGCTCGCGATAACGTTGCAATACCTATACAGTCTGGTTAGTCAAATGACTTTCTATGGATTTGCCCGCCAAGTTGCCATAGCCTTGTCCACGGCTAACGTTAACACATAGCTAGTTAACTTGGACGCTGTTAGTTAGCATGTAAAAACGGAGTTATGCTAACATGAATAACGTTAACTTATCTGAAGTCCTTTCAGAAATATGTTTTAGCATAATCTTGTCAAATAAACAGAATGTAGAAATCTTTCTTTTCTAGTAGCGTTAGCTTGTAGTGGGGGCGGCATGGTGGTGTAGTGGTTAGCGCTGTCGCCCCACAGCAAGAAGGTCCGGGTTCGAGCCCCGTGGCCAGCGAGGGCCTTTCTGTGCGGAGTTTGCATGTTCTCCACGTGGGTTTCCTCCGGGTGCTCCGGTTTCCCCCACAGTCCAAAGACATGCAGGTTAGGTTAACTGGTGACTCTAAATTGACCGTAGGTGTGAATGTGAGTGTGAATGGTTGTCTGTGTCTATGTGTCAGCCCTGTGATGACCTGGCGACTTGTCCAGGGTGTACCCCGCCTTTCGCCCGTAGTCAGCTGGGATAGGCTCCAGCTTGCCTGCGACCCTGTAGAACAGGATAAAGTGGCTACAGATAATGAGATGAGATAGTAGCGTTAGCTACTCAATATGATTTTGAGTTTGAAAAGAGTTTGCTAGCATGTCATGCTTCACTGACTAGCTAGCTCAACGTTAAACCACCATGATGCACAGCATGCGTTCATTTTGTGAATTCACATTTCTGTCTTTGGTAACGGCGTTAGGTATTATAAGCGTTGTGGCAATAATACAACAATGTGTTGACAGAAAATGTACTTTTAATACTTAAGTATTTTTAAAAGCAAGTACTTCAGTATTTTAACTTAAGTAAAAATTTGACTGGACAACTTTCACTTGTATCGGAGTAACATTTGACCAGTGGGATCTGTACTTTCACTTAAGTAATGAAGTTGGATACTTTGTCCACCTCTGATAATTATTATATTATATTATATTATATTATATTATATTATATTATATTATATTATATTATATCAAAGCACTGTTGAATGCTGAAGATCAGAAGGTGTTGTATATTTTTCTAAAACAGCACTATTCGGACAATAGTTCCAGCTGCAAGGTTTAGAACAATGCTTTGATGATAAAAACAGGAACTAACTTGTTTCACAGAAGTTCCACATTACATTTAACTATAAACGGAAAAACGCATAAGCTGTTCTTTCATAATTTTTTTTTAAAGTAACCTTGGGGTGCTAATGCATCATACCACCCTTAATTATTTTCCTAGTACAGTATGCCCTGTTGTATTTTAGTTCTTATTACTTTTCTATTCTATTTTATATCCCTCATCAAAAAATTCCTGTGCAGGGATTAGCCAAGGATGGCTCACATAACATAGAATACTTCCACCATTGATTAAGCAATGTATCTTGTGACGTCAAAAAAAAAATGGATATGGTGTGAGTCAGTCATGGTCTCATCTCATCTCATTATCTGTAGCCGCTTTATCCTGTTCTACAGGGTCGCAGGCAAGCTGGAGCCTATCCCAG
Organism: Neoarius graeffei; assembly: GCF_027579695.1. Taxonomy (NCBI): domain Eukaryota; kingdom Metazoa; phylum Chordata; class Actinopteri; order Siluriformes; family Ariidae; genus Neoarius; species Neoarius graeffei. The sequence continues at coordinate 20,837,649 of NC_083596.1, read as the reverse complement.
CTGACTACGGGCGAAAGGCGGGGTACACCCTGGACAAGTCGCCAGGTCATCGCAGGGCTGACACATAGACACAGACAACCATTCACACTCACATTCACACCTACGGTCAATTTAGAGTCACCAGTTAACCTAACCTGCATGTCTTTGGACTGTGGGGGAAACCGGAGTACCCAGAGGAAACCCACGCGGACACGGGGAGAACATGCAAACTCCGCACAGAAAGGCCCTCGCCGGCCACGGGGCTCGAACCCGGACCTTCTTGCTGTGAGGTGACAGTGCTAACCACTACACCACCGTGACGCCCGTCAGCCATGGTATATCCTGGATATACCATGAACCGACATCACAATTTCACGCTATATGGCTGACTCGAGTCACAGCTGTGGCTCCACAAACATTTCTGTGTTTGTAGATTTACGTATCATGATCATGTCTAGCGAGGCAGGCGACAGCATGGTACACTGCACATGTGCAGGTCAAAGATCGCTCTGACGTAAACAACAAACATGGCTGCCTCCAGTGAGTTTATGCCAAGACTCAATCATAACATTTTTTTTAGTTTGGAATTTTTTAATGATGGATATTTAACAGTGATTTCACGAAATTGAGTCGTACATGAGCTGATAGCCTACGAGGCGCGTAGCCATGTACAATGAGGTCGAGTGGAATAACTGTTTTATTCTATCCACGTTCACTGGATTTTGAGAAACAGAGCATTTTTATTTTTTACAAATTCGATGAATTAAAAACTTTATACAAAATGTCTGACAAAATCATTTCCGTTTAGAATGTAGACAAACCGGCGAAATAACAGAAGCAATTTGTGAAAAATGCTATAATAATAATAATAATAATAATAATTATTATTATTATTATTATTATTGTAAAATAAAACAAATATACTTTCTTACCATCAAATACTTTTATTCCATATTTTTTTTGCTTTTTTTGGGGGGGGGTTGTTTTTAAGTAGAGTTTTTATTTCATCCTCGGTTGGTTCAGCAACACATTCCGCCATTTTGTTTTTCTCAAGGTATATAAGCTGATATCCTAGTAGTAAATAAGCCAATCAGAGTGCGCGATTGCTAGCATCCAGTAAATGTGGATAAAATAAAAATCAAATATACCATGCACTGAGAGGTACCGGTAATTATGGATTCTCTTCGGTGACTGGCATAGTACTACTTTCTTCAGGGCTGTGCCCCTCACAAAGTAGTACTACCCCAGTCAGCTTAGAGAATCCATAATTTCAACCAGAACCTCTCAGTGCATGGTATGTTATTCTATTCTATTCTATTCTATTCTATTCTATTCTATTCTATTCTATGCAGGTGGCACCTGGAGGCCCTGGAGAAAGTTCTGGCCTCCTGCAGGGTGATGTTCTGGTGGAGGTGAATGGAGAGAATGTAGAGGAGGAGTGTTTAGAAGATGTGATTTTACTCATGAAAAAAGGAGGCAGCTCTCTGTCCTTGCTAGTGATGGACAGACCAGGTTATGAGTGGATGAAAAAAAATGGAAAGCCCATCACCACTGAAAAAGTAGCAAAGGCCTCTGAGAAGGTAGGATTTACAGAAATTTACTTAAACATACAAAACCCATACCCGGATATTCCACAGCAATCAACTTCGTTTGTTGCAGGTACAGGACCATGAGAGCTCATCGCCCGCACAGCAGTCAGATGCCAGTGAGTGATGCAAGATCCTTCCTGAGGATTCTGGAAATGCATTTGGATGTACGGAGCAACAATGCTGGGAAATGTAACATCACTGGGGTGGATGTTTAGATGACGGTTGATTCCCCAAATAAAACTTGATACTTTTTGTCGGAACAGTGCTTATTACTTCTTTTCTCCTTTGCTGCTCTGATTTTACGTAGTCTTTTAAATAATACATGATTTTTGTTATCAGATGCTTTACTCAATTCACCACAATGTAACTTTCTCTGATAAAATACACAAAACATATTTAAAACAAAACAAAACCTGATAATCAATTAAATGCATAGACACGACTTATGCACCATTCTGTAATTCTACTTTATCAAAAACAATTACATTTAAATTGCTGCTATTTCTCTCTGAACCAATAAATGTTATTTTATCTGTTTCTGTCTGAACCAATAAACATTATATTTTTATACTGGCGATGCTAAAGGGCAACTAACTCTGTTTGTGTGTGTGTGTGTGTGTGTGTATGGAGCCCTGAGATGAACTAGCTTCCCATCAAGTGTGTATTCACACTAAGTGTTCCTAGGATGAACTCCAGAAAGCAGATAGCTTATCAGAACAGATGTGCTTGTATTTGTCTCTAAAGCATTACACAAGATGACAGTGGTTGTATAAAAATTAGCATTAACACTGAAAACCCTTAACAATACAAATGATCATTTTCATTTGTGTTTGTTTGATGTTTCAGTTTGCCACAGTGCAAGGCATGGTGGTGTAGTGGTTAGTACTGTCAGCCACGGGCGATTGCTCTATGACAACGAGGGAGGCTCAGCCTCCTCTAAAAATGACGAACATCGTGTAGGATGAATTGCGCTAGGCTTATGTTATAGCCGACCTTATAACATTGCTATTTCAGATCCAGAATCATAGAAATATATGTGCTCAACCCAACTACAGTGCGAAATCATTCCGTTGTAACTTTCCCCAGTTCGCCTAATGTGTGCGTGAGTTTTTCCCCCTCGTGACAGCGCGATGCAGCCCAGCCTCAGTGGACTTCAATGGCATTTGGGAGCTATGCACTTTTCAATCTCAAAATGCAAGATGGTTATTGGACAAATACTGCGAAAATGCCCGCCCACGGACTCCCAGCCTCACAGTGGGAGGGACATGGCAAAGCTTTCCGCGAGGAGACTGGTGATTGGTGAAAGCGGCCAGATATTTTCTTTGATTGACAGCTCGTTTCAAATATAGACAGGCAGTGGTGAATCTCAGTTCAGTCCCATGCGGATTCGCAAGCGCTGTGGTGTATTGTAAGAGATCGGCTTACATTTCGATTTCATTCATTACATACGGTTTTTACCAGCTTTGTTAGTTTGTATATATTTTCATTGTAAATAAAGTGTAAATATAGTGTTGTCAAGTTTGCTATCTTAGTTCCAGAAATGTCGTTTATTTGAGTGACTGAACTTGAACTTGAGGGGGCTAGTCAGCTAGCAAGAAAGCTGCGCACGGATGCCAAGCATTGCTGGTTTAATTTTGGTGAAGCCATTTGCCAGTCTTCCTTTCGAGGAAAAAATTAAAATTAAAGAGCAGGGTAGACCAACGCCTCAAATTGACTTGGTGAAAAAGGTAGGGAATAATACTCGTTCCTTTCAGCTCTCCTGGTACGAGAAAGTGAATTGGCTAACAGCAAGTGACCCAAATCAACAACAGTAAATAGGCTACTTTAGTAATATGTCATGGATGGACCAAAAATATAGAATCTATTTAAAATGTTTATGCTGAGTATATTAAATTGGAATATATGTTTTTCTGGATATGAATTAAACACAGCTACAATTTGGAAAACATTTTTAAACAAAAACACAGCCGAGAACATTTCACACTACAGACCTGGATTAAAAGTGAAGGGTTATCAAAATTGTCAGTAAAACATTTCTCAGTCAAAATAAGTAAAATATAGGGAAAGTGTCATTGAATGAAATGTGTGGCACCCAGCTCTATGTTTGGCTCCCCAAGGTCAGTGCTTGTGCCTATTCCAGAACACTCTGCTGTTACTGCTGAGGTTCCTGACAAAGAGCTGCTTTCAATAATGATCAATTTTTAAACAACATGCCACAATTTTAAAATATAAAATGTTAAATTATACCCCCCCAACACCACCATCATGTATATTGGACAGTAGGCTAATGAGCCAAAAGAACCTGTTATTTCACAGTTTGTGACCCTGCCAACAATCAGCCAGATCAGAGGCAAGAGTATGGGCAAAATTGATGTGTTTTTTCTTTTAAAATCTGGAAATATCATAACCGACCAGCCTCCCGTTTGAAAGACTACTAGCTGCCACTGCTGTCAGCTCATAGCAAGAAGGTTCTGGGTTCGAGCCCAGGAGCTGACAGGAGCCTTTCTGTGTGGAGTTTGCATGTTCTCCCCATGTCTGTGTGGGTTACCTCTGGTTCCCTCCACAGTCCAAAGACATGCAAGTTAGGCTAATTGATGGCTCTAAATTGACCGTAGGTGTGAGTGTGAATGGTTGTTTGTCTCTATGTATCAGCCTTGCGATGACCTGGTGACTTGTCCAGGGTGTACCCCACCTCTCGCCCATAGTCAGCTGGGATAGGCTACGGCTTGCCCGTGACCCTGCACAGGATAAGCGGTTACGGATAATGGATGGATGCTCTGTCAAGATTTTCATCATTACTGCTAATGGTGCTAACATTTTACATTAAAACTTCCCCTCCAAGCTTATATCACCATTTACAAGGCCTACGTTCGACCACTCATGAGTTCCCCAATATGGAGCAGAGCAGGTACCATGGCACTAAAGTTATTAGATAGGCTGCAGAGGAAAGCTCTCCGCCTTTTAAACATTGATGACCCCTGTAAGGTGAGCATCTTCCCACTGGAGCACAGGAGAAGCATTGCTTCACTGTGTATTTTCTACTGTCATTACTTCCTGCAGCCATCTGTTGAGCTGACCAGAATATTGCCTACAGATGTACCCAGAGAAAGAGTAACTCAATTGACTATGAATGGCCACCCATATGCTGTGAACAGTGGCGGCTGGTAGTCTTTCAAACAGGGAAGGCTGGTCGGTTACGATATTTACAGATTTTAAAAGAAAAAAGAAAAAACACATCAATTTTGCCCATACTCTTGCTTCTGATCTGGCTGATTGTTGGCAGCGTCACAAACTGTGAAATAACAGGTTCTTTTGGCCCATTAGCCTACTGTCCAATATACATGATGGTGGTGTTGGGGGGGTATATTTTAACATTTTATATTTAAAAATTGTGGCATGTTGTTTAAAAATTGATCATTATTGAAAGCAGCTCTTTGTTAGGAACCTCAGCAGTAACAGCAGAGTGTTCTGGAATAGGCACAAGCACTGACCTTGGGGAGTCAAACATAGAGCTGGGCGCCACACATTTCATTCAATGACACTTTCCCTATATAGTGGTGCTTGAAAGTTTGTGAACCCTTTAGAATTTTCTATATTTCTGTATAAATATGACCTAAAACAACATCAGATTTTCACACAAGTCCTAAAAGTAGATAAAGAGAACCCAGTTAAAAAAAATGAGACAAAAATATTATACTTGGTCCTGTTAGGACTAGGACTGTTTTGGCCTCTAGAGGCCGCTGTTATTTCCTTTTCGTGTCATGTTTGTTTTGGCCTCTAGAGGCCACCACTGTTCCTGTGTTTTGTGTTTGTGTTTATTGCCTAATTATCTTCACCTGTGTCCTTAATTAGTTTGTCTATTTATACCCCTGAGTTCAGTCCTCTTGTGACGGAGTCTTTGTGCTGTTATGTTTATCTCCAGTTTCCTTTGTACTGTGTTTTTTGATCTTCTTAAGCTTTTGAATTTTTGCACTTTGCTTTTCTTTTGGATTATACGCTTTGGTTTTTTTTTGTCTTTTGTTTTGCCCTGTATATAGTGTATATAGTTTAAATAAACCTTTTGATTCTTTTTCTACTTCCGCCTCACGCCTCTGCATTTGAGTCATCCCCCTGGTGGCCTAGTGGGGGTTTGCTGGATTATCACACCAACGAACCAGGTTCGAATCCCAGCAAAACCCTAACAGAAAGACTCCGTCCTGACCGACTCAGCAGAGGCTGCTTCAACTGTCTACCCAGCCAACCTTCAGGGAATTATGGCAGCTTTGACACGCTTCGGAGCGACCATGGACGCTCATGGACGTACGCTCACCAGCCAACGTGAGGCCCTCGCTCGCCACGAGGAACTGCTTCAGCAAATTGGGAAAACCCTGGCACAGCTGACATCTCTGCCTGCATCTCCTGCTCCTGATCCAGTTCCTGCTCCTGATCCAGCTCCCACTCCTGCTCCAGTGCCTTCTGCAATGCTGCCTTCTTCACCTCGCGAACCCAGCCTTCCTGCACCACAGAGGTATGACGGCAAGCACAGTGAGTGCCGAGAGTTCCTTACCCAGTGTCAACTCACCTTTGAGCTTCAGCCTACCACCTACACTACGGATCGCCGCAAGATTGCCTTTGTGATCACCTTATTAGCTGGTAAGGCGCGAGCCTGGGCTACTGCTATCTGGCAAAGACAGGGACCTGAGTGCTTTGATTTCCAGCTGTTTTCTGAAGAGATGCTTCGGGTCTTCGATCAGGCAGACATCAGTACCGACGCAGCCCGAAAGCTCATGTCCATCCGGCAAGGAGGAAGCGTCGCAGATTACGCCATCTCGTTCCGAACACTCGCAGCAGTAAGTGGATGGAACGAGACTGCCCTGGTGTCAGCCTTCCACCATGGTCTGTCTGACCCCATCAAGGATGGTCTGGCCTCTATTGGATGCCCAAGTGACCTCGAAACCCTCATCTCACATGCTATTCGTCTGGACAACAGGATGAGAGAACGCCACCAAGCCTTGAGCCCCCCCAGCCTCCCTACCTCTACCTGGAGACCGTCTACCTCCTTCAGTGACTGTCCAGAACCCATGCAAGTGGGTCGTACTCGCCTCTCCGCATCTGAGAGGGAGCGCAGAAGGAGGGACAAGTGCTGCATCTACTGTGGCAAGCCTGGTCACTTCCGAGCATCATGTCCCGAACTCTTGGGAAAAGGACCACCCCGTCCAGCCGAGGGAGGGTTGTGACGGGGCCTACCCTCTCTCCCGGACTCCCTGGCCAAGGAATCTACATCCCGGTCTCCATCTCCTGGGGTGAGTCTGTCCACTCTTGTCAAGCTTTGATAGACTCAGGGGCGGCTGGGAACTTTATGGATATTCACTTCGCCCAAAGCATCAATATTCCGACTGCACCTCTTGAAGTCCCTCTGTCTGTGTCTGCCCTTGATGGCCAAGCGTTAGGTGATGGAAGAGTCACTCAAGTTACTTCTCCAGTCTTCCTCCAGTCTCAAGGTCACAAGGAAGAAATATCCCTGCACCTGATTCCTTCACCTGAGTTCCCAGTTATTCTAGGCCTTCCTTGGCTTACTCGCCACAACCCTCGCATAGACTGGGTAACAAGCCAGGTTGTGGAATGGGGCCCTGCATGCCATGCCTCTTGTCTGCTCTCTAGCTCTCCTGTGTCTCCTGCCGAGCCCCCTGATCTCACCGAGTTATCTCAAGTTCCCACAGAGTACTGGGATCTCAAGGAGGTATTCAGCAAGAGCAGGGCCGCCGTTCTTCCTCCGCACCGGGCCTACGACTGTGCCATCGACTTGCTCCCTGGGACTACCCCTCCTCGTGGCAGACTGTTTTCACTCTCTCAGCCAGAACGCAAGGCCATGGAGGAATACCTCAAAGATGCCCTGGTCTCTGGGTTTATTCGACCCTCCACTTCACCTGCTGGAGCCGGCTTCTTCTTTGTCGGCAAGAAGGATGGGGGGCTCCGACCATGTATTGATTACAGGGGCCTGAATAAGATCACTGTGCGCAACCGATATCCCCTTCCGCTGATGTCCACAGCTTTCGACCTGCTCCAAGGCGCCACCATCTTCACCAAGTTGGACCTACGGAACGCATACCACCTCATCCGTATCCGACAGGGAGACGAGTGGAAGACTGCCTTTAACACCCCGTCTGGGCACTACGAATACCAGGTGATGCCCTTCGGACTCACCAACGCACCAGCTGTTTTTCAGGCCCTAATCAACGACGTCTTAAGGGACATGATTAACCTATACGTTTTTGTCTACCTCGACGACATCCTTATCTTTTCCAAGACCGTGCAGGAGCACCGCCACCATGTCCGCCAGGTTCTCCAGAGGCTGCTACAGAACAATCTGTTCGCCAAGGCCCAGAAATGCGAATTTCATGTTCCCGAGGTCTCCTTTCTGGGATTTATTGTACGGACAGGCCAACTCCAAATGGACCCTGCCAAGACCCTGGCCGTCCGGGATTGGCCTACTCCCAAGTCCGTTAAGGAGGTTCAGCGGTTCTTAGGATTCGCTAACTTCTACCGCAAGTTCATCAGGAACTTCAGTTCTGTGGCAGCACCCATGTCAGACCTCACCAAAGGGACAGGTGGATCTTATGGCTGGTCTCCTCAGGCAGAAAAGGCGTTCAAAGACCTCAAGGACCGCTTCTGCACGGCACCCATTCTGGTTCTCCCGGACACCTCCCAACCATTCATCGTGGAGGTGGACGCCTCGGACAGTGGTGTCGGCGCGGTGCTCTCTCAACGTTCGGAAGGAAAGCTGCACCCCTGCGCTTACTTCTCTCACCGCCTGAGTCCTGCTGAGTCCCGGTACGATGTGGGGGATCGAGAACTGCTAGCGGTCAAACTGGCCCTTGAGGAGTGGAGGCACTGGCTGGAGGGAGCACAACATCCATTCCTGGTTTGGACTGACCACAAGAACCTGGAGTACCTCCAGCAAGCCAAGAGACTGAACCCTCGACAGGCTAGGTGGGCCCTGTTTTTCAGTCGGTTTGACTTCACCCTCTCATACCGCCCCGGCTCCAAGAACACCAAACCTGACGCACTGTCCAGACTGTTCTCTGCCACTAACAGGGAGAATGAAGTCGGGCCTATTATCCCTGTGTCCCGGATTGTGGCCCCTGTCCGCTGGGGTATTGAGGAGGCTGTCCGACGAGCCCAACGCCAGGACCCCGGTCCTGGGACGGGGCCACCAGGCCTCTTGTACGTCCCACATCAAGCCCGGGCCAAGGTTCTCCAGTGGGGTCACTCTTCCCCTCTCACCGCCCACCCGGGAGCTCGGAGGACCCTGGACTTCCTGAAAAGACGCTTCTGGTGGCCTAACATGGAGAAGGAAGTAAGGTCATTTGTCCTGTCCTGTGAGGTTTGCACCAGAACCAAGAACCCACGACAGCGTCCCCAGGGTCTCCTGCATCCTCTGACCATTCCCCGGCGTCCCTGGTCCCACGTGGCAGTCGACTTTATCACGGGTCTCCCTGAGTCACAAGGTAACACGGTCATTTTGGTCTTAGTTGACAGATTCTCCAAGGCCTGCCGCTTCATACCACTGTGCAAACTCCCCTCTGCTCTTGAAACTGCGAAACTTTTGTTTAATCATGTCTTCCGAGTCTTTGGTCTTCCACAGGACATCGTCTCAGACCGAGGGCCTCAGTTCTCCTCCCGAGTGTGGCACGGGTTCTGCAAGGTCATCGGAGCCACTGCCAGCCTCTCCTCTGGGTTTCACCCACAGTCCAATGGTCAGACGGAGAGGCTCAACCAGGACCTGGAAACCACCCTGCGAGGCCTGGCTATGGATAACCCGACATCGTGGAGCACCTGGCTGCCATGGGCGGAGTACGCCCACAACACCCTGCAGTCATCGGCCACCAAGCTGTCGCCATTCCAGTGCCAATTCGGGTTCCAGCCACCTCTGTTCCCGGACCAGGAGGAGGACGCGGGGGTGCCCTCGGTCAACCAATATGTGAGACGGTGTCGCAAGACCTGGAGCAAGGTCAGGAAGACCCTCATACAGACCTCCAGAACCAACCAGACTCAGGCCAACCACCATAGAAGACCTGCACACGCTTTCCGCCCTGGGCAGCGTGTTTGGCTGTCCACTAAGGACCTTCCACTGCGGGTGGAGAACCGCAAGCTTGCTCCTCGCTACATTGGCCCCTTCAAGGTGGTGCGCAGGGTGAACCCTGTCTCCTACCGGCTCCAGTTGCCCCGGACTCTGAGGATCAACCCCACTTTCCATGTTTCCCTGTTACGGCCCGTACTGACGTCTACGTATGCCCCTGCCCCTAGGAACCCCCCACCCCCCCGCATCTTCCAGGGGCAGACTGTGTTCACTGTGAATCGCCTGCTTGACTCCCGCCGGGTCCGCGGCGGGTTGCAATATCTGGTGGACTGGGAGGGCTATGGTCCTGAGGAGCGCTGCTGGGTTCCTGCTCGGGATGTCCTTGATAAAGAACTATGTCGGGACTTCCATTCGGCCCATCCGGATCGCCCTGGGAACGTCAGGAGACGCTCCTAGAGGGGGGGGTCCTGTTAGGACTAGGACTGTTTTGGCCTCTAGAGGCCGCTGTTATTTCCTTTTCGTGTCATGTTTGTTTTGGCCTCTAGAGGCCACCACTGTTCCTGTGTTTTGTGTTTGTGTTTATTGCCTAATTATCTTCACCTGTGTCCTTAATTAGTTTGTCTATTTATACCCCTGAGTTCAGTCCTCTTGTGACGGAGTCTTTGTGCTGTTATGTTTATCTCCAGTTTCCTTTGTACTGTGTTTTTTGATCTTCTTAAGCTTTTGAATTTTTGCACTTTGCTTTTCTTTTGGATTATACGCTTTGGTTTTTTTTTGTCTTTTGTTTTGCCCTGTATATAGTGTATATAGTTTAAATAAACCTTTTGATTCTTTTTCTACTTCCGCCTCACGCCTCTGCATTTGAGTCATCCCCCTGGTGGCCTAGTGGGGGTTTGCTGGATTATCACACCAACGAACCAGGTTCGAATCCCAGCAAAACCCTAACAGGTCATTTATTTACTGAGGAAAATGATCCAATATTACATATCTGTGAGTGGCAAAAGTATGTGAACCTCTAGGATTAGCAGTTAATTTGAAGGTGAAATTAGAGTCAGGTGTTTTCAATCAATGGGATGACAATCAGGTGTGAGCGGGCACCCTGTTTTATTTAAAGAACAGGGATCTATCAAAGTCTGATCTTCATAACACATGTTTGTGGAAGTGTATCATGGCACGAACAAAGGAGATTTCTGAGGACCTCAGAAAAAGCGTTGTTGATGCTCATCAGGCTGGAAAAGGTTACAAAGCCATCTCTAAAGAATTTGGACTCCACCAATCCACAGTCAGACAGATTGTGTACAAATGGAGGAAATTCAAGACCATTGTTACCCTCCCCAGGAGTGGTCGACCAACAAAGATAACTCCAAGAGCAAGGCATGTAATAGTCGGTGAGGTCACAAAGGGCCCCAGGGTAACTTCTAAGCAACTGAAGGCCTTTCTCACATTGGCTAATGTTAATATTCATGAGTCCAGCATCAGGAGAATACTGAACAACAATGGTGTGCATGGCAGGGTTGCAAGGAGAAAGCCACTGCTCTCCAAAAAGAACATTGCTACTCATCTGCAGTTCGCTAAAGATAATGTGGACAAGCCAGAAGGCTACTGGAAAAAAAATTTGGACGGATGAGACCAAAATAGAACTTTTTGGTTTAAATGAGAAGCGTTATGTTTGGAGAAAGGAAAACACTGCATTCCAGCATAAGAACCTTATCCCGTCTGTGAAACATGGTGGTGGTAGTATCATGGTTTGGGCCTGTTTTGCTGCATCTGGGCCAGGACAGCTTGCCATCATTGATGGAACAATGAATTCTGAATTATACCAGCGAATTCTAAAGGAAAATGTCAGGACATCTGTCCATGAACTGAATCTCAAGAGAAGGTGGGTCATGCAGCAAGACAACGACCCTAAGCACACAAGTCGTTCTACCAAAGAATGGTTAAAGAAGAATAAAGTTAATGTTTTGGAATGGCCAAGTCAAAGTCCTGACCTTAATCCAATGGAAATGTTGTGGAAGGACCTGAAGCGAGCAGTTCATGTGAGGAAACCCACCAACATCCCAGAGTTGAAGCTGTTCTGTACGGAGGAATGGGCTAAAATTCCTCCAAGCCGGTGTGCAGGACTGATCAACAGTTACCGCAAACGTTTAGTTGCAGTTATTGCTGCACAAGGGGGTCACACCAGATACTGAAAGCAAAGGTTCACATACTTTTGCCACTTCCAGATATGCAATATTGGATCATTTTCCTCAATAAATAGATGACCAAGTATAATATTTTTGTCTCATTCGTTTAACTGGGTTCTCTTGATTTACTTTTAGGACTTGTGTGAAAATCTGATGTTGTTTTAGGTCATATTTATGTAGAAATATAGAAAATTCTGAAGGGTTCACAAACTTTCAAGCACCACTGTATTTTACTTATTTTGACTGAGAAATGTTTTATTGACAATTTTGATAACCCTTCACTTTTAATCCAGGTCTGTAGTGTGAAATGTTCTCGGCTGTGTTTTTGTTTAAAAATGTTTTCCAAATTGTAGCTGTGTTTAATTCATATCCAGAAAAACATATATTCCAATATAATATACTCAGCATAAACATTTTAAATAGATTCTATATTTTTGGTCCCTCCATGACATATTACTAAAGTAGCCTATTTACTGTTGTTGATGTGGGTCACTTGCTGTTAGCCAATTCACTTTCTCGTACCAGGAGAGCTGAAAGGAACGAGTATTATTCCCTACCTTTTTCACCAAGTCAATTTGAGGCGTTGGTCTACCCTGCTCTTTAATTTTAATTTTTCCTCGAAAGGAAGACTGGCAAATGGCTTCGCCAAAATTAAATCAGCAATGCTTGGCATCCGTGCGCAGCTTTCTTGCTAGCTGACTAGCCCCCTCAAGTTCGAGTTCAGTCACTCAAATAAACGAAATTTCTGGAACTAAGATAGCAAACTTGACAACACTATATTTACACTTTATTTACAATGAAAATATATACAAATTAAAAAAGCTGGTAGAAACCGTATGTAATGAATGAAATCGAAATGTAAGCTGATCTCTTACAATACACCACAGCGCTTGTGAATCCGCATGGGACTGAACTGAAATTCACCGCTGCCTGTCTATATTTGAAACGAGCTGTCAAAGAAAATATCTGGCCGCTTTCACCAATCACCAGTCTCCTCGCGGAAAGCTTTGCCATGTCCCTCCCACTGTGAGGCTGGGAGTCCGTGGGCGGTCGTTTTCGCAGTATTTGTCCAATAACCGTCTTGCATTTTGAGATTGAAAAGCGCATAGCTCCCAAATGCCATTGAAGTCCACTGACGCTCGGAGTCCGTGGGACTCCGTGGGCGGGCATTTTCGCAGTATTTGTCCAATAATCGTCTTGCATTTTGAGATTGAAAGCGCATAGCTCCCAAATGCCATTGAAGTCCACTGAGGCTGGGCTGCATCGCGCTGTCACGAGGGGGAGAAACTCACGCACACATTAGGCGAACTGGGGAAAGTTATAACGGAATGATTTCGCACTGTAGTTGGGTTGAGCACATATATTTCTATGATTCTGGATCTGAAATAGCAATGTTATAAGGTCGGCTATAACATAAGCCTAGCGCAATTCATCCTACACGATGTTCGTCATTTTTAGAGGAGGCTGAGCCTCCCTCGTTGTCTTAGAGCAATCGCCCTTGGCTGTGAACACACACAAGTCTAACACCAAGCTCCATCTTTCCTCCTATATTCCTAGAACAAGTAGGATGTGGAACTCTCTACCAGCATCTGTATTTTCCACTGCTCCAAACATGGATGCATTTAAGACAGCTACTAAAGCATATTTTTGTACTTAATTAAATTTTGCTGCCAAATTAACTAACCATTATTGCTTATTTGTGATGTAATAGTACTGTGCCTTGTGCCACTTTTCATCTAGTTTGATGGCTCCATCAGGCCCTTGAATCACGTACATTAAAAAAAAAAAGCAGTAATAATTTTCAAAACTGTTCCTGTAGGAACCTTTAAATGGTCAGTCCAACAAAGTCAGATTTGGATCTCAATCTGGATACTCTCATATAAGTAGTGTTCCTCATAACAAAGTAAAAGAACTGCTTTTAAAATACTGAATAGCCGTTACCCTGCCAGCATGGTGGTGTAGTGGTTAGCACTGTCGCCTCACAGTAAGAAGGTCCGGGTTCGAGCCCCGTGGCCGGCGAGGGCCTTTCTGTGTGGAGTTTGCATGTTCTCCCCGTGTCTGCGTGGGTTTCCTCCGGGTGTTCCGGTTTTCCCCACAGCCCAAAGACATGCAGGTTAGGCTAATTGGTGGCTCTAAATTGACCGTAGGTGTGGATTTATTTATTCTCTCTGAGATGAAATCTTTTTCTAGACAGATTTTCTTCTTGCCACTATATTTTATTGCTCCTTGACAACTCGTTATGATCAATTTGATTATAATACTAGCTCGTAGATAATTATTTGATGCACAAAATGAAATTTTCCAGAAAGATGCCTTTGTGTATATGATTTGTATTCACTGATCTACTGTAATGTCATTACATATCTACATTAATACAGTGGTATGCAAAAGTTTGGGCACCCCTGGTCAAAATTACTGTTACTGTGAACAGTTAAGCAAGTTGAAAATGAAATGATCTCCAAACGGCATAAAATTAAAGATGACTCATTCCCTTTATATTTTAAGCAAAAAAATTTATTTTCATCTTTTACATTTTCAAAATGCCAAAAAAAGGAAAAGGGCCAAAAGCAATAAGTTTGGGCACCCTGCATGGTTAGTACCTAGTAGCACCCCCTTTGGCAAGTATAACAGCTTGTAAACACTTTTTGTAGCCAGCCAAGAGTCTTTCCATTCTTGTTTGAGGAATTTCCATCCATTCTTCCTGGCAAAAGTCTCTCAGTTCTGAGAGACTCCTGGGTTGTCTTGCATGCACTGCTCTTTTGACGTCTATCCACAGATTTTCAATGATGTTCAGATCAGGGGACTGTGAGGGCCACGGTAAAACCTTCAGCTTGCGCCTCTTGTGGATTGAGGTGTGATTAGGTTCATAATCCATTTGTAGAAGCCACCCTCTTTTCAACTTCAGCTTTTTTACAGATGGGGTTGAGTTTGCTTCCAGAATTTCATTGAATCCATTTTTCTACCCATGAAATGTTCCCTGTGCCATTGGCTGCAACACAACCCCAAAGCATGACTGATCCACCCCCATGCTTAATGGTTGGAGAGGTGTTCTTTTCATGAAATTCTGTGCCCTTTTTTCTCCAAACATACCTTTGTTTGTTGCTGCCAAAGAGTTCCATTTTAACCTCATCGGTCCACAGGACTTGTTTCCAAAATGCATCAGGCTTGTTCTTTTGCAAACTTCGGACACTGAATTTTGTGGTGAAGACGCAGGAGAGGTTTTCTTCTGATGACTCTTCCATGAAGGCCATATTTGTGCAGATGTCGTCAAACAATGTACCACAACTCCAGAGTCTGCAAAATCTTCCTGAAGGTCTTTTGCAGTCAAGCAGGGGTTCTGATTTGCCTTTCTAGCAATCCTACAAGCAGCTCTCTCTGAAAAATTTCCTGGTCTTCCAGACCTTATCTTGACCTCCACTGTTCCTGTTAACTGCCATTTCTTAATTACATTTCAAACTGAGGAAATGGCAACCTGAAAATGTTTTTGCTATCTTCTTATAGCCTTCTCCTGCTTTGTAGGCCTCAACCATTTTCATAGTGCTAGGAAGCTGCTTAGAAGAACCCACAGCTGCTGATTTTTGGGACTAGGTTAGAGGAGCCTGGGTATTTATAAAGCTTTGAAATTTGCATCACTTGGCCTTTCCTAACGATGAGTGTGAACAAGCCATAACCGTAACAAACTAATTAAGGTCTGAGACCTTGGTCAAAGTGATCTGAATGCTCAAATCTCCTAGGGTTCCCATACTTTTGCAAGTTGCTCCTTTCCTTTTCTCATCTCATTATCTCATCTCATCTCATTATCTTTAGCCGCTTTATCCTGTTCTACAGGGTCGCAGGCAAGCTGGAGCCTATCCCAGCTGACTACGGGCGAAAGGCAGGGTACACCCTGGACAAGTCGCCAGGTCATTGCAGGGCTGACAGACACAGACAACCATTCACACTCACATTCACACCTACGGTCAATTTAGAGTCACCAGTTAACCTAACCTGCATGTCTTTGGACTGTGGGGGAAACCGGAGCACCCGGAGGAAACCCACGCAGACATGGGGAGAACATGCAAACTCCGCACAGAAAGGCCCTCGCCGGCCATGGGGCTCGAACCCGGACCTTCTTGCTGTGAGGCGACAGTGCTAACCACTACACCACCGTGCTGCCTCCTTTCCTTTTTTCACTCTAAAATTGCACGAAACCAAAATAATACACCGATATTGCTTAAAATGTTGAAAAGTGTGTTTCATCTTTAACTTTGTGCCTTTTGGAGTTCATCTCATTTTCAACTTGCTTAACTGTTCACAGTAATTTTGACCAGGGGTGCACAAACTTTTGCATACCACTGTACATTCAATCTGTCAATGTTCGTGAATCCATTATGCTATTTAGACTGGTACCAAAATTCAAAAAAGTGCTTATTTAAGGAGTTAAAGGCATTTTTGAGACAAAGTCTGCAAACAGTCTTATTTTGTCAATTTGGGTGTGCCGAATTCAAATCTGCAATATGCCGAGCTCTATCTGACCTCTGTTGACCTCTAGAGGTCATTTAACTTTGGGCCTGTAAATGTCTCAGCTGAACCCAGTTTCTCAGCTTTCTAAGGAATGAAATGTACTAAAATGATTAATGAAGTTAGCAAATGGCCTTGTTTGTTAAATGTTTGGGTGCTGAATTCATTTTTCATTTGTAAAACGCCTGTGATGACCTGGCGACTTGTCCAGGGTGTACCCCACCTTTCGCCCGTAGTCAGCTGGGATAGGCTCCAGCTTGCCTGCGACCCTGTAGAAGGATAAAGTGGCTTGAGATAATGAGATGAGATGAGATTTGTAAAACGACATATGACCTCTGATAACCTCAAGGTCATTAAACTTGGCCTATAGGCCTATGCATTTAACGGCATTTTTAAACTGACTTTACTCCCCCAAAAAGAATATGAACAGACAAAAAACAAATAGAAAGGAACAAATACAACATTAAATGCCAGTCCATGTACATGTGACTTACTTTTCACAATGAGAATGCCTAGGCGATCACCTTACATAACATTGCATTACATTTAGCGGTTATTGTTTATACAAAGCTACTGAAAAAAGGACCGATTCAGCAGCATACAAAATGTGGGGGCATACAGGGTATACAGGTTAATCAGGGTTAGTATATATGAGAGTTTTTTTCTTTGTTGTTTGTTTTTTGTTTAGTTTTAAACGGGGTAAAGCCTTTACAAAAAACAAACAACAAAGAAAAAAACTCTCATATATACTAACCCTGATTAACCTGTATACCCTGTATGCCCCCACATTTTGTATGCTGCTGAATCGGTCCTTTTTTCAGTAGCTTTGTATAAACAATAACCGCTAAATGTAATGCAATGTTATGTAAGATGATCGCCTAGGCATTCTCATTGTGAAAAGTAAGTCACATGTACATGGACTGGCATTTAATGTTGTATTTGTTCCTTTCTATTTGTTTTTTGTCTGTTCATATTCTTTTTGGGGGGGTAAAGTCAGTTTAAAAATGCCGTTAAATGCATAGGCCTATAGGCCAAGTTTAATGACCTTGAGGTTATCAGAGGTCATATGTCGTTTTCTCATCTCATTCTCATCATCTCTAGCCGCTTTATCCTTCTACAGGGTCGCAGGCAAGCTGGAGCCTATCCCAGCTGACTACGGGCGAAAGGCAGGGTACACCCTGGACAAGTCGCCAGGTCATCACAGGGCTGACACATAGACACAGACAACCATTCACACTCACATTCACACCCACGGTCAATTTAGAGTCACCAGTTAACCTAACCTGCATGTCTTTGGACTGTGGGGGAAACCGGAGCACCCGGAGGAAACCCACGCGGACACGGGGAGAACATGCAAACTCCACACAGAAAGGCCCTCGCCGGCCCCGGGGCTCGAACCCAGGACCTTCTTGCTGTGAGGCGACAGCGCTAACCACTACACCACCGTGCCGCCCCATATGTCGTTTTACAAATGAAAAATGAATTCAGCACCCAAACATTTAACAAACAAGGCCATTTGCTAACTTCATTAATCATTTTAGTACATTTCATTCCTTAGAAAGCTGAGAAACTGGGTTCAGCTGAGACATTTACAGGCCCAAAGTTAAATGACCTCTAGAGGTCAACAGAGGTCAGATAGAGCTCGGCATATTGCAGATTTGAATTCGGCACACCCAAATTGACAAAATAAGACTGTTTGCCGACTTTGTCTCAAAAATGCCTTTGGGTGTCACAATTCTGGATTTTGGTACCAGTCTAATTTAGTGTAGCTGTTTCCTTTCATGGAAAATCCGGAAAGCGCCCCCTTGTGGAAGTTATCGCTTCTAAACAACATTCCTGTGTTAGTAGGCCAATGAAATGCCTTCATTTATTTCTTAAGCACTTATTTCCAATACATAAGAAAATTCCATAATTTATTCTGTTAATTAAATCAATTCAGATAAATAGTTTTTTTATTTTGTACATAAAATTATATAAGATTTCCAGCATTTGATTATTTATTTGTACGCACAGTGTGAAATTAGATCAGGCACTTGTTTAGTCTTCTCACCAAAGAGGTCCTTCCCTGTAGGTGACATTCATCTGAAGGGGTAGCTGTAGTAGCGAGAGGCGAGCTGTAAATTATTATTATTAAGAAGCCATGGCGCAGGCGGTGCAGAAACTGGTTGCTAAAGTACCATCTTTGGTTGGCGGTAAGATATTTTGTGGACTCGGTAAACAAACAACAATTCGGCTAACTCGGAAGTTCCTGTAGAAAAGCTAATGGCCGCTTCGTTAGTGATGTCATGTAGCTAACTTGCTAACACAGATGCTGTGAACGGTTACATAGAAGTTCATAACTTTATAACGTTCTCGCTTAAATGGTTGCCAACAGTTTTATTTGCCTTCGCTAGCTAAAGCTAAATAAAACTATCTTCTAGTTATTGTACTGTATCTGTTCAGGTCCACTGCAGTAGCTAGAAGTCAGCGTTAGGACACTGAATCTTCTTGTCCTGTTAATGACGTCATTGAAGATCTCCATGCAGATGATCTGTACTGATTGTTTTCTTTTGCAGCCGCTGTGAACTACTCGAAGCCCCGGCTATCGACCTTCTGGTACTATGCCCGTGTGGAGCTGGTGCCACCTACCCCAGCTGAAGTCTCGAAGGCAGCAGCTGGAGTTACCGACCTCGTCAAGGCCTTCCAGGCTGGCCGTGTGGGTCAGACCACAGTCAGGGTGAGCACACTCTTTCCTTTCTTTCTGAACATTATGCCAGGGCAACAGTATGATACAGATCACTTAATATATAATATATAGTGTGTATATATATATATATTTTTTTTTGGGGGGGGCACAAACCAACCAACCTGAAGACCTGGCTCAACAAGATGTCTGTAAAGACATCTGTGAGCTCCTCGGCACAGTCTCTCAGGATAGACCCCGAAGCCGTTTGTTTTCAGGATAATGGCTGGCTGATGAAATTATTGGCTGGCTAGCTGACTCAGCCAAAACCTTAATGGCTGCTGCAGCCACCAAAATGTTTATGGCTACAAATGGCTGATACTGGACGTCACTGTGTGGCATATATCCGGGCGAACGGATCAAACAAATGGGGGGAATAAATAGCAAATTACCACAGGTCCCCTGGTCTCTTACTTCATTATAAATATAAATCTAGCAAGATTGTAGTTCAATGCTAATAATAAGCTAATCTGGATTGTTCGAGGAAGGCATCTAGCTATCTACTCTCACTAGCAATGACCAGTGAAGGACTGGCAGCTATCTTACTATGATGAAAGTAGACTGGTGGAGTACTTTTTTTTTATCAATCTCGAAGTATGTGAAACAAACAAACAAAAAAAAATACCTTTACACTTTCCCTCAGCAGCGGCAAAGAATGCGGCCATCTCGTCGATATCGGAGTCGATTGATGCTCTGGGTGGGTTCCCGGGTTCCCCAGTGTATCGTGGTAACGGTGTGAGGGGCGGGAAGCCAGACAGGTAGTCACAACGGCAAGCTTGTGGTGGCTCTCTGTGCTGTGATATCAGTTCTAAATCTCTACAGTGTATGCCTATACGTCTCTATTGTGTTACTACTAGTGTGTACAGTTGATCATGTTTGTGTCACTTTTCTTGTAGCTCATGATGTGGATAAACCCATTATTTGATGTACACAATTCTTAGTGGCTCAGCCAAATTTTATTAGATAGCGGCTCAAATTGGCTTACAAAATTATTGGCTGGCGGCGGCTCAAATTCTAAATGGCGGTTTTAGCGGCGCCTGGCGGCGGCTTCGGGGTCTATCTCAGGACACGACCAGGAATGTTATCAGGACCCGGGGCTTTTCGTGCATTTGTCGTCCTGAGAGCTCTCCTCACGCTGTCTGGGGACAGCGTCAACACCTGGTCGCCGGGAGGTGATGGGGTCTTCTGTGCCGTGGTGCTGTTGTCTGCCTCAAAGCGAGCGAAGAAGTCGTTCAACTGATTCAGCAGAGTTGTCACAGGTCTGTGGTGAGGGCTTGTAGTCTGTGATGGTCTGAATCCCCTGCCACAGGTTCCTGGTGTCTCTGCTGTCGTTGAAATGGTCAGCAGTGTGCCTGGAATACTGTCTTTTGGCCACCCTGATGCCTCGTGACAGATTGGCCCTAGCTGTCCTCAGGCCCACCTCGTCCCCAGCTCTGAAGGCGGCGGTCCGAGCCCACTTGGACTTCCCCTGTCAGCCATGGCTTCTGATTGGCCCGAATGGAGATGGTTCTGGTGATCGTAACGTCGTCCATGCACTTCCTCATGTAGGCAGTGACGGTCTCCGTGTACTTCTGGAGATCTGTGGTGGTGTTGTAGGTGGCTGCCTGTCTTGACTTGACCTCCTCAAACCACTGCCACCTGCCAAAGGGTTCACAAATTTTCAAGCACCACTGTCGGTTGGGCCAGAGATAAAACCTATGGCTTTAAGCCCAGCACACACCTTCCCGATTTCATCTGGGTTTCGTGTGTCGGGTGATCGGTTACGAGTATACGGGCTCGATTTGATCGGTTCAAAATTCCCCGCACACGTTTGCGAGACATCGTACACGTTCAGCCCAAATAGATGGTCACGTGTTCAAGATATCATGATAGTTATATATATATATATATATATATATATATATATATATATATATATATATAATAAAAAACACACAAGTATTAAAGCGCATATCACGGGTAAATTCAGGAGCAAGATCAATGTAATTCTCCTATGTTATATTAAAGTTTGGTCAAATATCTGTTGCATTTTGTGCAATATTTTATTTATTTGTTTTTACACCTTGCGCAATACCAGAAAAATTCAGTTGAAATCGAGCCATTTGAGGCGAATTGGTCCGCCTCTGAAAAAACTTGGCATTCGGATTTCCCGGGAAACATTGATTTTCGTGACGTCGCGTGCGGGACGCCTCCCTCTGAATCCTACATCAGCGCTGGTTTGTTTATGAGAAAACGACCTGGTGGTTTTCTGCAAATTTCTTCAACGTTATCGCGTAATTATTAAAATGGTTAACAGATGTATCGTAGGAGGGTGTAGCAACACCAATCTTGATGGGATTAGTACTCATCGTTTTCCAAAAGACCGGACAATGAGAGAGAAATGGGAGCGCTTGGTCTACACAGGCTGTGCACTGAAATTGTGCAAAGCTCGCGCAGCCTGCTGGCGCTTCCGCAGGTGACGTCGCGAATCTGGCTCCAGACTCCCTTGGGATTTTTCCAGACGCGTTTTATTTTATTTTTTTTCTGCTGTAGACAGATGGCCTTGTGCAAAATTACCCTTCTGGATGAGTGTGTAAAGGGACATACTTTCATATAAAAAAAAAAAAACGAAATTGGTCCAGAATATGCACTTTAAATTTTGAATATTAGACTCAAAAAGGGATAATAATCCCAACTAGACAAATCAATAATAAGAATTGATTCTAATTTATTCAGTCGTTCTTAAAATTCAACTTGTTCCGGGAATTTCGGACAAGCGATTTCTGTACCACTTTAATGCTATAATAAAACCAGGCATTTTCAAAGCTGACACGATTACAGCCATAGCCTCGTTCCTCTTTTCCCGTTTGCTGTGATCAGGTGAACTAATGTCATAAAGACAGGTGGACGCTTCCCAAAGTGACACAAGTTGTGCTTCTTGGTCTGCAGTCCATGTGTGATCAATCCTGGCACTCCAATTGGCTGTCTAAAATTATCGTAACCGATGAGATCGTAGTAGCAACGCGCATGCTACCGATTGTGTTGCGTACAAGGAGATCGCGTCCGAAAATATCAAGACCAGTTTGATCTGAACCGATGAAATTGGCTACGAGGTGCCCCCGCACACATTTTTCGCAAGCAATTTAATCAGCCCGACAAAATCGTAAGCGAATCGGGAAGGTGTGCGGTGGGCTTTAGTTACATCGAGTGTTTGTACATCGATCACATCTAGATACACAGTGGTGCTTTGTGAAAGTTTGTGAATCCTTTGGAATTTTCTAGATTTCTGCGTAAATATGACCAAAAACATCAGCTTTTCATCCAAGTTCTAGAAGTAGATCAAGAACCCAGTTAAACAAATGACACGAAAATGTTATTTTATTTGTTGAGGAAAATGAAACAGTATTACATATCTTTGAGTGGCAAAAGTACGTGACCTCCTTATCAGGCTTGTAGTACTCGAGTCTGACTCGTGACTTGAGCACGGATGACTGAGACTTGTAAATTGGAGACGAGGACTCAGATTTCTTTCTTTATTTTTGTAACTTTGGCATAAGATATTTATATCTACTTTAATTTTTATACTAATTTTGTGCAAGAGAATGCACATTCACCTGTTCATACATCATGTTCAGGAACAAACTAACGTTAATGGCGCTAAAATGCCTGGAGAGAAGCGCCTAGGATTGTCCGCTTTGCTTATACAGACTTCTCGTGCAGTGGGAAAAAATGCACTGCTATGTGTTCCGTATGTAGAAGAACTATCGAGGAGACGACGGGGACAACCTCGAACTTCAATCGTCATTTGGCAAGACGACACCCAGAGAAGGAAGTGACACGCTATGTTCATTGCTCTGTTGATAGCGTGGCTTGCTTGCTGAGCGATGAGCTAGCTAGTGTTAACCCTCTCTCATGTTATTTGCCCTGTTGATAGTGGGCGGGGCTTGTCAGACTCTACTCTAAATTTTCTTTAGTGACCTTGGACTCGGGCTTGAGGTTTTGTGACTCGACTATATGCAGCAGTAAGTAGACCGAAAAGTTTGCGGTAACTCTTGATCATCCTGCACGTCGGCGTAGAGGAGTTTCAGCCCGTTCCCCTGTATAGAACAAGCTTCAGCTCTGGGATGTTGATGGGTTTCCTCATATGAACTGCTTGAAATGGCATTTCTATTGGTTTAAGGTCAGGACTTTGACTTGGCCTTTCCAAAACATTAACTTTTTTTCTTCTTTAACTGTCCTTTGTTAGAACAACTTGTGCGTTCGGGGTCGTTGTCTTGTTGCATGACCCACCTTCTCTTGAGATTCAGTTCATGGACAGATGTCCTGACGTTTTCCTTGAGAATTCATTGCTCCATCAATGATTGCAGTCTGCCCTGAACCAAATGCAGACATTTAACACTTATTATCTTCAATATCAAAAGGCTTGACTAAATAAACTTGGTTGTTTATTGTAGCCCTGTGATCGCTCTATTTACCATGCAAAAAAAAAATTTGGTGATAACGTTATTTTTGGTGAATGTATGGCAATATGTCATATTTAGCAAAATTACTCGTGTCATTTAGAAAAAGTGCTTTTTTGACCACAGGTAGCTCCGAAAGGGATGCACTTAAATCATTCTTTATACCATAAAACACGTATTTGGTTCCATATCATTGGAAACATAGTTAAGTTTTAATGTTGAATGCCAGTAAGTTTTCAGACTATTTTGATCAAATTAGTATGTAATTGCAGGGTTTTTTCTAGAAAAATTTAGTATGAGGGCGCTCACCATGGCGAGGGAGCGAAGCGGGGGGGGGGGGAGATGGTGCCAGTTGTCCCCCCCCGCCGCACAAAGCCTTTGAAAAATGCTACAATGGGACATTCTGAGGCTATCTGAGAGGGAAATTGTAACAAATTGTCTGTCAACATTGAAAAAGAAAGAAGTAATCTTCTTCTGCCCCGGACAGTCTTTGGCTTTCTTCCGCTTCGTGCCGCGGGATGCCATCTTTAAATGCCCAAGTGTCAACAAAAACAACTCGCGAACTACTTCTGTCAAAAGCGAGAAATCTCGCTCTACAAGTCAGCTGACCTTGTATGTAACCCATGTCAAATCTCGCGAGAGCAGCCGCGACAAGTAAACAACTAAACAACATGGCGGCTCAGTCTGGAAAACGCCAATTCGGATTGTTTTTGCACCGTCTGGCGGTGTATCTACTATGATTGGAATATTTTTGGAGTAATTATAACGTATTTAATGATCAGACACATTGTCACGTGGTGTTGCTGGGATGTTTTCACGGAGTCGGTAAGGGGGCGCACGCCGAGAGTAAGAGGGCGCAGCGCCCCTGTTCCCCCGTTTAGACGAAAGCCTGTAATTGTGTCAAAAAAAAAGTCCTCTCCGAGACAGCTAATTTTCAATATAAAATAACATATCTAAAATGATTATTTTCATCCTAAAATGTGGTCAAGATATTGGGACATAAATATTAGAGACAACACAAAGCTTACAGCCTTATATTTAAAAGCACTATGGAAGTAGTGGATTCTGAATTGTCCAAAAAAAGTCCTCTCCGAGAATCACTTCATTTGTTTCTCCCATCTTATAGCAGATTACACAAAACTACCATACACACATGTCAAAAAATTACCTGAAATCTGTTCTTTAACTTGTCTTTCACTTAACTGGTACAAGAACCAGTTTGAATCAATTTGAATTTTGGACCCCTGTGACACAAACTTTGTACCCTGATTGTAAAACAACCCCTACTTTTGTCTCATTTGTGGAATTGGGTTCTCTTTTTATCTATTTTTAGAACTCGGGTGAAAATCTGATGAGGTTTTTTGGTCATTTATGCAGAAATGTATAGAAAATTTCTAAAGGCACCACTGTATCACAAAGTGTAGACTTAAAAAAAAAAATGGGTTCTGTGTAACACTGGAAATTAAATACATCCCAGGTGAGCACAGCATGATGTAAAATGAACTGTCAGTGGCTGCATCCCCACTGATCTTCGCTGAGGTCCATTCCTAATTCAACCTCCCGTTTCATTTCAGCTTTGTCATTACTGTGGTCAGTGAATGACATAAGGGAGTCGGATCATTTTGGAAATGTAATGATTTTCGGTGAGGATTCAGAGCGCAAGTGATCCCAGGGTTGTTTAGAGGGCAGTGAAAGGAAAAGGAGGAGCAGTGCGTAATGTGAAGGTATTGAAGTAAATGGTGTTCAGGTGGGCAAAACTACAGAGTCCTCGAGACATACAAGTCTTTATAAAGAGAGTGACTTATACTGTCAAGTAGGGCTGGGCGATTTTACGATTACGATGTTATTCACGATATAAAATCTCTACGATTAGACACGTACGATATGCCTACGATAAGCCTACGCCTTCAGTAAAATTACTTCATCCGAAGTTTTGACAGACACACGAATAGTCAATCATAACTAAACAGTACCGCACGTAACCAATCAGTTGGAAGAGAGCCACGTCAAGTTAGGTTGCGTGCACACACAAACACACACGTGTAGCAGCAACGCACAGCATGGCTGTGGTGAAGTTTGCAGGAGTGCGGCATTTCTCCAACAAAGCGTGAAACAAAGCGATTATAAAAATGAGCGAGAAGCCGACTGACCGGAGTTCTGAACAGGAAACTCAGAGCACTGCCCTGGAGGACATCGTTGAAAAGAAGGGCCAGAGATCTTCGGTTGCGTGGAGGTATTTTGGATATTTAAAATCGGACATACAACAAAGTGTTACACAAAACCTTAAACACACTGACGTACAGGATTGCACTTTTTTTCTCCTTGCAGCATAAGGTTTACACGTCAATATGTCTTTTATGTTTATTTGAAAGCTGCTAGAATTTGCACAAATGATTAAGAATGGTATATAGTTTTTATTTTTCAGTTTATTCATTTGAACAAAAAGAACAAAAGAATGTGCATCCAGTTTGTTTTGGTTCTGTGAAACTTGAAGGCTTGTTAAGCTATTTTTGTTAATTAGGAAGGAACTACTAATTTGTAATGTTCATATTTTGAGCAGAAAATTAAAGAAAATACAAAAATGGTGATTTGATTTATATCGTGATATATATCGTTATCGAAAATTTTGAAAAAATATATCGTGATATAATTTTTTCTCATATCGCCCAGCCCTACTGTCAAGTTGCCATTTAGAGAAGGTAAAGTCTGTCAGTGAAGGGGGGGGTTATAAATTATTTTTACAAACTGGGGCCGTGCTTCAGGCTGCTCAAGCGTGATGTCTGAATTGATGCTAAATTTTAAGAGTATTCAGGACGACAAGGCTGTTTGTATAAGCGGTGAACGGATTTAACCCAAACGTTTATGTGGAAGCTGTTCCTCCTTTCTTTAGTAATTTTTGTTTCTTTGAGTTAATAGATGTTTACAGAATAGAAATTCCAATATGAATAGATGGTATATCTTTTCACGTCTATATTGTCTGCTGTCAGTGGCCTGATTTTTAAACACTGCCTTACTGACTTCAAAATACAATCATTTCTATACAAACTGACTGGATTCACTAAAGAAATTATGCTTTCATTTATTCGACTCGAATACAATTTCAGTTTAAAGGTGCTGACTGCAAAGTTATCTGAAATTTTCTATTTTTTTAAATTGTGCATGGCATTTTCCTGTCTCGCAAAAACAATATCATGCGGACGAGACGTGATCATTTTGACACGCCGAGGGTCGCTTTTCTCCATTTTAGGACAGTTTTCCTGCCTCCTGAGGTGAATAGTATGGCCTTATGGGAACAGCCGAACACAAGGAGCTTTAACCGATTAGCATAATTATGGAACCAAGATGGCCATGCGTGGAAAACATCGCGATTCTGCGTTGACCTCAGAGAGTTTTGAGTCTCAGGGATGTAATTTGTGGTTGACCTTCACGAATAGATCTGTGAAACAAAAGACGAGTATATATATATATTTTTTTTTTTTTTTTGTTACTGCTTTTGTGTTATCGTTTCTTTCTCTGTAAGACCAAAACATTAGGTGTATAACTCCATACTCGCTACCGTGGAGTTGAGCTCATGCATTCTAAAGGCCTCTGCATGCTCTTGCGACAAGGCTTTCGCAGACAGTTGTAATTTATTGTTGAGCAGGGAGTATAGGCGTGCGTGATGTTATTCACCGGCACAACGCAAGGGGGCGTGAAGTCGCTAGGAGTAGTTGGTGGGTGTGGTTAGTGGAGTGTTTATCCTCCGGTTACTTATAATGACTAGAACTTTTTTTTTTTATAATGACTAGAACTGGAGTCGTATAGATGTACGTACTTCCTCAATCAACCGCTCTTCATGCTGCTCCATCTTCGCTCGTGTTTTTAAAAATGCCGGTCGTGAAAACAAACCAAACCGGGAAAGTAGGGAAGCGGAAGTGCGTGTACAGCGGATGTAGAGTGGACCAATCAGAGCCCTCTTGTCTGCGAGGCTTCTGCGGTGGTCACAATTTTTGGGAGGTGCGCACAGAGCGTCTGCGAAGGTGGGGGGGCTACACAGACGCTATCTGCGACACCGTCTGCGAGGACTGGGTTATCAGCATAAATTGGCCTTAAGGGTAAGATAGCCAAGCGCTAGCTAGAATGATTTTAGTCATCTGTCTAGAAAAATGACGTAACTTAACCTTGCTCTATCTTGCAGTTACAATCACTAGGCAGATTTTGCTTTTCATTTCCGTTGGCTTTTAGCTGGAAGGAGAGCAGAGTCGGGCGGCATGGTGGTGTAGTGGTTAGCGCTGTCGCCTCAGAGCAAGAACGTCCGGGTTCGAGCCTCGTGGCCGACGAGGGCCTTTCTGTGCGGAGTTTGCATGTTCTCCCCGTGTCCGCGTGGGTTTCCTCTGGGTGCTCCGGTTTCCCCCGCAGTCCAAAGACATGCAGGTTAGGTTAACTGGTGACTCTAAATTGACCGTAGGTGTGAATGTGAGTGTGAATGGTTGTCTGTGTCTATGTGTCAGCCCTGTGATGACCTGGCAACTTGTCCAGGGTGTACCCCGCCTTTCGCCCGTAGTCAGCTGGGATAGGCTCCAGCTTGCCTGCGACCCTGTAGAACAAGATAAAGCGGCTAGAGATGATGAGATGAGAGCAGTGTCTGCCATGTTTGCCCACAACGATTTGTTTTGGTTAAAAGCAGATCAAACATGGGGGTGTCGTGGCTCAGGTGGATAAGACGCCATACCATAAATCTGGGGACCCGGGTTCGATTCCGACCTGAGGTCATTTCCCGATCCCTCCCCGTCTCTCTCCCGCTCATTTCCTGTCTCTACACTGTCCTATCCAATAAAAAGGTGAAAAAATCCCAAAAAATATCTAAAAAAAAAAAAGCAGAT
Source organism: Neoarius graeffei (assembly GCF_027579695.1). Taxonomy (NCBI): domain Eukaryota; kingdom Metazoa; phylum Chordata; class Actinopteri; order Siluriformes; family Ariidae; genus Neoarius; species Neoarius graeffei. The sequence continues at coordinate 20,809,316 of NC_083596.1, read as the reverse complement.
CAAACGCTCCACGGTGGTCACGTGATATTGCTGCTCGCTTGCTTCAACGATTTCCAGAATCGTAAAATGCAGGACGCGTTTTATCTCGGCAAAACATCTGCATATAGGATACACGGTGCGTGCAGCAGCGAAACATCTCGAACCTTCAACAGCTAGAGACGGAGAACGTTTTGCCCAGAATTCAACTTTGCAGTCAGAACCTTTTTAACATTCATTTTTAAATGCTTCTTTTCTTCGTTTTATATGGAGCAGAACCACTGTTCCATATCACCCACACACAACGGCATATCCCTGCTGCGCTCACCAAAAATGTAATTAATTTAAAAACAGCAACAAAAAAACCCACCACCTTGTGCATTCATTGTGCATGGATTTTGTCATTGTCCATTACTAAATGAAAATCTCCAAGCAACTCAGGTGGGCATTATAATGAAATGCGAGCAGAAGCACTGCATAGAACTCCTAAGGCGCTGTTTACACGTACCTGGGTATTTTTAAAAACGCATGTTTTCTAAACTCCGTTTTCCAAAATAACTTTGTGCACACAGCTGCGTTTTTTTTTTAAATTACATTTATATTGATCCGCATAAATACGCTGTCAAGAGCTGTTAAACTACGCCAGAGTGTTCAGGCAACTTTTTTGACGACATCGACAGAAGCGCGCATGTGAGTACACTCACCCTGTATGTACGGACGTACCAACTCTGCGAGTGACAGGAGTGAGGATCGCGACATTCTGAAATTTTCCTGCCATTCCTCCGGGACGACAACGCCATTCTCGAAATTCTCCCACCAGATAGCAGTCCGTCCAGGTCGAACCCAAAATCGCCGACGCTGGCGGTGGTACGGTCGGGCTCTTTTGGTCACCAGAAGCTCCGCAATTGCTGCCCTCCGAGCCCTAATGCGTCTCTGCTGGTCACTGAGCTTTATGAGCTTTATTCTCAAAAGCAAACAGGCGAATATAGCTCTTAATAACAGAAATGCTGCTACTCTGAGTGTTTCCATGCTTGTCATCTGTACAATGGTTGCTCTTTTGTGGCGCGAAGATTGCCTAAAACTCCGTTTTGGTCTCTTTACACACAAACGTAAAACGGAGTTTTCAAAAAATCTCCACTTTTGCCGGGGTTTTTAGAAAGAATCGTTTTCAGGGGAAAAAACTCCGTTTGTGTATAAACGAAAGGCACAAACGAAGGCAAAGGTCTGCGTTTTTAAAAATACCCGGGTATGTGTAAACGGCGCCTAAGAGTGGAATAAAATGTTTTGCAAATTGCAATTATTTCTGAAGGCATAATGGTAAGGTTTGTGTTTAATGTTAAATAATTTAAAAAAAAACGCCTTTTGGTTCAGGTTTGGTCCACACCCACTTTTTTTTTTTTTTATTTAAATTTTTTTTTAATATAAACACACAACACCTGAACAAGTGTAGATATTGGCCCCAAAAAGATTCTCTTATTGAATTGCAGATTTGATTTAAAAATGTTATTTTTGTGCAGACAAGATGATAAACATTTTAATCATGAAAATCAAAGTTTGATGCAATTTTTTTTTTTAAACGTGAGATTCACATGTGCATAGTTGTATGGATGACACCTTTTGTCAAAATTACTCAAGATAATAAGGAAGTCTGGTTTTAAGTCAAACCAGGGTGTGAAATGACGTGGATATACCCTTGTTGAATGCTTAAAGTGACTACGTGGCAAATTTTCATTTTGAGAAGGCAAACAATAAACATGTCACCACAAATAGTTATCCAAACAGTTGATTGATACATGGGCATAACATTTGCGAAGAGAAAATGTTTTCCTACTAACCATCCATCCATTATCTATACCACCGACTAGTCAGGGTCGCGAGGGAAGCTGGAGCCAAACCCAGTTGACTTTGAGAGGTGGGGTACACCCCGTTTTCTTACTATAAATAGAATATTTATGTAAATGAGCTATTTCTTTTACATACTGTGGAAGTTATTAATCTTAAAGCTTGCAAATGGATCCTAAAACAGGCTGGCTAAAACAAATGTGCTGTCCTTAAGAGAGGAGGACTGCAATGAATAAATTGAAGGTATAGTTAGTTATAGTCCGTTACTTCCTGTAGTAGTTTCTTTAATATTTTCACTGGACCCCGGGACTATTGTAGCTTGCAAGCAGTGTTGTAGTCAAGATACTAAACCTCGAGTCCAAGTCCAGTCTCGAGTCCCCAGTGCTCAAGTCAAAGTCGTTTTTTAAAAAAAAAAATTCAAGTTGAGTCCACTATTGATCCGAGTCGAGTCCGAGAACAAGACTCCAACTGCACCATTTGACAGCAGCTGCTTCAGCGCCATTTAACGTTAGTTTGTTCCTGAACGTGACACATGAACAGGTGAATGTGCTTCTCTTTGTTAGGGAGTGCGAAGTATTCTGTCAGAGATGGTTGGGAGATGGATGTAAGCACAGAAGGTGTATACAAGTGAAGACAGGTAAACAATCCAGAATGGCAGGCAAAATCATAAAACGGTGAAACAAGTCAAGTGAGGCACAAACAGGCTATCAAAGACGAGAAATAGGAAAAACAAACAAGGAAGGAAATAAGGCTCGGTAATGTCAGCAATGCAACTCAATACTTCGCAAAGTAAGTGTGTTTTCACAGTGTTTTATTTAGGTGTGCTTATTGTGCCTTAATTCTGTGCAGGTGTGAGTTGGTTACCGCGTACAAGTGTGTCTGCTTGGCATGAGCACGCCCGAGAGTCTCTGATGCACGTGCCAAGGTGTGCCACTCTTGCACGAAATTAGTACAAAAATTAATGTAAATATAAATGTCTTATGCCAAATTATGATAGCATGTTACAAAAAAATAAAAAGTCCGAGTCATCAGTGCTCAAGTCGAGTCACGAGTCCTTAAAATTAGGGCACAAGTTGGACTCGAGTACCACAAGCCTGCTTGCAAGTAATGGAAACCTCATCCAGTTGTTCAGTGTCATGATTTGTGTCTGAAATGATGACCTTCCTGCCTAATCTAATGGCAAAGTGTATGTGTTCTGTACTCCATGCAGTACCTTATTGGATTTACTAGCCCACTTAATATGCATTCCAATACGTTTAGAGAGGGATGCTGAGTAGTGCACTATGTAATCCATCCCAGCCTCACAATCAACTAGTGTCCAACTGTCCTGAAAACGCCATTTTGCTTTTGATACGATTTACTAAATTAACAGTGAAAGCACTGAAACCGTTAAATGGTTTGTTTTAATTTCACCATCCATCAACTCCACTGGTAGCCACTACTTTGCTCCGTGGTTGGACTGTTCTGGTTCACCTGTGTGTCGCTTGGAATTAAAATTCTGAATGAAATTAAACACAATTTGCTTCGTGACTGGATTAAAATGATTTTGTTAACTGAAGTTAATCTCTCGTCTCCACAGGAAGCTCTGAAGAACGGTCTGGTCGCCACAGAAGTTCTGATGTGGTTCTACATTGGAGAGATCATTGGAAAAGGAGGCATTGTGGGATATGATGTGTAAAATGTGGACTGTCCTTGTTGCTTGTTTCCTCTTTGTTGAAGCCCTTTGTTTCCAGTTTGAACTTCTTGGAATCCAGGAACTAAATAAGTGTATTGTTTAAAGTCATATGTGCTCAGGACAACGATGGAGGGCAGGTTATGCCAGTTTTCATAATAAAAACTAACTTGGGCCATTATTTGGATTTGTGTGTGTGTGTATATATGGAAGGTGTACATGACTACTTCTGGCATCAACTCAAGGCTTTCTTAGATACAGTAGAAACAACTTAATATACCACGAGACCAGTGCTGTAGAATAACTTATTGGGCACATGCGCACACGATAAAGGAATTCTCCAGCATACGGGTTGTTTTACAATCAGGGTACGCAAGCTAAAAATCGCATTTAACACATTATCTTCAATATCAAAAGGCTTGACTAAATAAACTTGGTTGTTTATTGTAGCCCTGTGATCGCTCTATTTACCATGCAAAAAAACATTTGGTGATAACGTTATTTTTGGTGAATGTATGGCAATGTATGTCATATTTAGCAAAATTACTCATGTCATTTAGAAAAAGTGCTTTTTTGACCACAGGTAGCTCCAAAAGGGATGCACTTACATCATTCTTTATACCATAAAACACGTATTTGGTTCCATATCATTGGAAACATAGTTAAGTTTTAATGTTGAATGCCAGTAAGTTTTCAGACTATTTTGATCAAATTAGTATGCAATTGTGTCAAAAAAAAAAGTCCTCTCCGAGACAGCTAATTTTTCAATATAAAATAACATATCTAAAATGATTATTTTCATCCTAAAATGTGGTCAAGATATTGGGACATAAATATTAGAGACAACTAACACAAAGCTTACAGTCTTATATGTAAAAGCACTATGGAAGTAGTGGATTCTGAATTGTCAAAAAAAAGTCCTCTCCAAGAATCACTTCATTTGTTTCTCCCATCTTATAGCAGATTACACAAAACTACCATACACACGTCAAAAAATTACCTGAAATCTGTTCTTTAACTTGTCCTTCACTTAAAAACTGGTACAAGAACCAGTTTGAATCAATTTGAATTTTGGACCCCTGCGACACAAACCTGATTGTAAAACAACCCCCACTTCAATGTAATTTGTCTGCTGCATCTGTAGTGTACGGGTCATCAAAGTTCTCTGCACTGGTAATTTTGTTACCTGTACTGAGAAAGAGCAGAAGACACTTACTCCTTACAACTCGCATTGGAAGTCGTTGAATTTTGTGAAACTTGCATAAAACCCATAATTTATTAGAACATTGAAATTCTACAGCTTGTAAATCTGTGCAATTTTTGTTCTTTCAGAGAAACGACTCCTTTTTCAGAGAGATTGTGTTTACGTGTTAATGTGAGTGTCCGAAATCGCTCCCTACTCACTATATAGTGGGGTCGCAATTTTGTAGTGCTGTCCGAAACCTTAGCGAGGATTATTTACACTATATAGTGCGCTCCAAGTACCCTGCAATGCATCACGAAAAGTAGTGTACAACCAATGGTCACTAACCAAGCAATATATCCCATCATGCATTATGGTCACGCTGAAGGAAATCTAAGTCTCAAATTCAATTTAATAAAAGGCAGCGGCAAAGAAGAAAAAGTATTCAGCCTTGATTTAAAAGAACTGAAAGATGCAGGTACTTTTGTATTGATTAATGTAGGAAATGCGCTTAGTATAATATGGATTTATCATAAAAACACATGCACGCGTTTATTATTTTGAAAACCCACCAGCCGACTGATCTGGCACGTTTTAATTGTGTGACGGACTAGTGGCTGAAAGTCTTTTTTCATTTTATCAATGGGCTCACTATATAGTCCTCTATATAGGGAGTAGTGAACGAGCGAGTGATTTCGGACACGGTGAGAGTCTGATGGTCCAGGGATACCACAGCACCTTAGAGAAAGTACGAGTAACTGGATTTACTTTTTAATATCGCTCCAGTGTTGGAAAATCAGATAAAATTCCATAAAAACAGCGTAGTTTGTCTTATCCTATGGCTTTTGTAATGGCTGTAGTTATGAATTAACGTCACATATTTCAAATGTTTATCTCTGGAGTCAAACAACTGCCCTTAACACTTCCATTACATGCCAGTAGGTTGTTTTTTTCCCCCCTTATTACATGGAATCATGAGAAATTCCTGCCTGTGGCAATCACACACGCTACAGATGCAGTAGACAGAGCTCACTAATTCCTATTAATTTCATTAGTCCTAATTCATGTTACCTGTATATAATGCAGTCTGAATATAAAACGTAATGGTTATGCTATAATGGACATCTCTTCACGTTCCCGGCTTTCTGACAAGCTCTGGACAACGTTTCCTAGATATGTCCGGAACTCCTGACGCACCCCTTCAGGGTCTTCGTCTAGGTTGGAATGAATGAGAGGCAGCTTGTTCAACTGAGGGGCTGCACAGATGAGAGAAAAGGACGTACAGGTTTCTCTGACTCAAATGATGCCAATGCAAAAGTTAAATGGTAATTTGTCAACAAATTCTGTATAATAATTTGCATTCTGTTTACTCTCCGGTCTTACCTAAGTGAGGGCGCGATGTATCTGCTCCACTACCAGGCTTGTGGTGTGCTATGAGCAGACACTGTCCTGCCTGTAGCCTTTGAGACGAGATGAATGTCGAGTACCAGGTCTCTGCTTCTGTAAGGTGACTGGGAACGTCAGGGTTAAATACAACGACCACTCCACTGGAGTCTTTCAATATAGCTGACCAGCATGCTTCAAACCTATAATGAGGATGTGAAAAGTGATCAGAGACAGATCCATACCAAACTTAGTCACGTTATTAACTAAATACCACTTAAATCCTAATTATTATCCATCCATCCATTATCTGTAGCCGCTTATCCTGTCCTACAGGGTTGTAGGCAAGCTGGAGCCTATCCCAGCTGACTACGGGCGAAAGGCAGGGTACACCCTGGACAAGTCGCCAGGTCATCACAGGGCTGACACATAGACACAGACAACCATTCACACTCACATTCACACCTACGGTCAATTTAGAGTCACCAGTTAACCTAACCTGCATGTCTTTGGACTGTGGGGGAAACCGGAGCACCCGGAGGAAACCCACGCGGACACAGGGAGAACATGCAAACTCCGCACAGAAAGGCCCTCGCCGGCCACGGGGCTCGAACCCGGACCTTCTTGCTGTGAGGCGACAGCGCTAACCACTACACCACCGTGCCGCCGCCTAATTATTATATGAATGATAAATAAATGTGAATGACAGGGTGTGCTACAGTATTCTTCATTACTCTTGCTAAAGTTCTTCTAGCAAGCAAAGAAGAAAAAGCAGAATCATACCACAGAAAAACCTGGGCTTATGCCTGTGAATGTACTGTATGTTTGGATTTTAAGCAACTAGCCAAGTTAAACTCTTAATTTATACAGTACATTATAATAACTTTCACTTCTAGACAATACACTATATAGCCAGAAATATGTAGACACCTGAGCATCACATCCATAAAGTGTGAAACACAATTGTCTGGAAGGTTTTCGTATGCTGTTACATTTAAGATTTACCTTCACTAGAAGTGAGGGACCCAAATCTGTTCCAGCAAGATAATGCACCTACGCATAAGGTAAGCACCATGAGGACATGATTTGCCAAAATTTATATGGAATAACTTGAGTATCCTGCCCCAAGCCCTGACCTCAATCCCAGTGAACCCCTTTGGGATGAACCACAATGCCAACCTCCTTCCCCAACATCAATACCTGACCTCAAGAATGCTCTTGTAGCTGAATGAGCATCAATCCCCACACTGTAATTGTAAATCTACAGCACAGAAAGACATCCTGTACAACTATATGCCTCCAGTTGTTTGGCAACAGTTATGCCAGGATCAGACTACACAAACTCAAACCAATTTTGACATGATTTTTGTCACAGCCATCAAATTTCCAATGTCAGGCCTGAATATGACCTTGTGACATAAACGAAGAACAGCAATGTGGCATCTCAGAATATTCTTCTATTTTCTCACCTAGTTTGACAATTCCTCCGACGTTCCTTCTGTAGCCATGATTGACAATTTCTTGGCCCTCCTACCTGATGACATGCGAGGATATGACCGATGATTGGTCAGGGTCAAACTTATAGTGTTGCCGGTCTCTTGACTAAGACATGACAAGAATTTATAGCACTATGATTGTCTAATCTAACACGGTGATCATCATGAAAGACAAACAAATTGTGCAGTCTGATCCTACGTATTAGAGGAAGGTCTACTTATGAGTGTGATGGTCAGGTGTCCACAAAGTTTTGGCCATACAGTGTAAAAAGCCACATGCTTACTGAGAGGATGCAAGTATCAAACCTGTATTGAGTATTGATCTCATACACAGAGCTGTGATGCTGGTACAATCCTGATTTCAAAAAAGTTGGGACAAAGCACAAATTGTAAATAAAAACGGAATGCAATGATGTGGAAAGGGCGGCACGGTGGTGTAGTGGTTAGCCCTGTCGCCTCACAGCAAGAAGGTCCTGGGTTCGAGCCCCGGGGCCGGCGAGGGCCTTTCTGTGGGGAGTTTGCATGTTCTCCCCGTGTCCGCGTGGGTTTCCTCCGGGTGCTCCGGTTTCCCCCACAGTCCAAAGACATGCAGGTTAGGTTAACTGGTGACTCTAAATTGACCGTAGGTGTGAATGTGAGTGTGAATGGTTGTCTGTGTCTATGTGTCAGCCCTGTGATGACCTGGCGACTTGTCCAGGGTGTACCCCGCCTTTCGCCCGTAGTCAGCTGGGATAGGCTCCAGCTTGCCTGCGACCCTGTAGAAGGATAAAGCGGCTAGAGATAATGAATGAATGAATGATGTGGAAGTTTCAAAATTCCATATTTTATTCAGAATAGAACCTAGATGACATATCAAATGTTTAAACTGAGAAAATGTATCATTTAAAGAGAAAAATTAGGTGATTTTAAATTTCATGACAACAACACATCTCAAAAAAGTTGGGACAAGGCCATGTTTACCACTGTGAGACATCCCCTTTTCTCTTTACAACAGTCTGTAAACGTCTGGGGACTGAGGAGACAAGTTGCTCAAGTTTAGGGATAGGAATGTTAACCCATTCTTGTCTAATGTAGGATTCTAGTTGCTCAACTGTCTTAGGTCTTTTTTGTCGTGTCTTCCGTTTTATGATGCGCCAAATGTTTTCTATGGGTGAAAGATCTGGACTGCAGGCTGGCCAGTTCAGTAACCGGACCCTTCTTCTACGCAGCCATGATGCTGTAATTGATGCAGTATGTGGTTTGGCATTGTCATGTTGGAAAATGCAAGGTCTTCCCTGAAAGAGACGTCATCTGGATGGGAGCACATGTTGCTCTAGAACCTGGATATACCTTTCAGCATTGATGGTGTCTTTCCAGATGTGTAAGCTGCCCATGCCACACGCACTAATGCAACCCCATACCATCAGAGATGCAGGCTTCTGAACTGAGCGCTGATAACAACTTGGGTCGTCCTTCTCCTCTTTAGTCCGAATGACACGGCGTCCCTGATTTCCATAAAGAACTTCAAATTTTGATTCGTCTGACCACAGAACAGTTTTCCACTTTGCCACAGTCCATTTTAAATGAGCCTTGGCCCAGAGAAGACGTCTGCGCTTCTGGATCATGTTTAGATACGGCTTCTTCTTTGAACTATAGAGTTTTAGCTGGCAACAGCGGATGGCACGGTGAATTGTGTTCACAGATAATGTTCTCTGGAAATATTCCTGAGCCCATTTTGTGATTTCCAATACAGAAGCATGCCTGTATGTGATGCAGTGCCGTCTAAGGGCCCGAAGATCACAGGCACCCAGTATGGTTTTCCGGCCTTGACCCTTACGCACAGAGATTCTTCCAGATTCTCTGAATCTTTTGATGATATTATGCACTGTAGATGATGATATGTTCAAACTCTTTGCAATTTTACACTGTCGAACTCCTTTCTGATATTGCTCCACTATTTGTCGGTGCAGAATTAGGGGGATTGGTGATCCTCTTCCCATCTTTACTTCTGAGAGCTGCTGCCACTCCAAGATGCTCTTTTTATATCCAGTCATGTTAATGACCTATTGCCAATTGACCTAACGAGTTGCAATTTGGTCCTCCAGCTGTTCCTTTTTTGTACCTTTAACTTTTTCCAGCCTCTTATTGCCCCTGTCCCAACTTTTTTGAGATGTGTTGCTGTCATGAAATTTCAAAGGAGCCAATATTTGGCATGAAATTTCAAAATGTCTCACTTTTGACATTTGATATGTTGCCTATGTTCTATTGTGAATACAATATCAGTTTTTGAGATTTGTAAATTATTGCATTCCGTTTTTATTTACAATTTGTACTTTGTCCCAACTTTTTTGGAATCGGGGTTGTATAATATTGAAAATAGACAGTTAGGGATGGACTGAAAACAGAACATAAGCAATCATACAGTACCAGGCAAAAGTCTGGACACACCTTCTAATTCAATGGTGTTATATATAAATAAATAAAAAAGACACTTCATGTCTTAAAGTAATAACGGATGTCGTTTGTCTTTACTTAGTTGAGCGGTTTTGGAGATAATATGGATTATTACAGTTGTGCAATAGAGCTGTGTACTGTATTTATTATTATTTACTATTTCATCTCAAACGCATTAAGAAGGCAAGAAATTGTACTAATTAACTTTTGACCTATGGTCATGAACTTTGGGTAGTGACCGAAAGGATGAGATCTTGGATACAGGCAGATGAAATGAGCTTTCTCTGTAGGGTGGCTGGGCTCGTCCTTAGAGATAGGGTGAGGAGCTCAGACATCCAGACGGATCTCGGAGTCAAGCCGTTGCTCCTTCATGTCAAAAGGAGTTAGCTGAGGTGCTTCGGGCATCTGATTAGGATGCCTCCCGGGCACCTTCCTTTGGAGGTTTTCTGGGCACATCCAACTGGGAGGAAACCTTGGGGTAGACCCAGAACATGTTGGAGAGATTATATATCTCACCTGGCCTGGGAGTGCCTTGGGATCCCCCAGGAGGAACTGGAAAGCGTGGCTGGGGAGAGGGATGCCTGGAATAACCTGCCACCGTGAACCGACTTCGGATAAGTGAGAGTGGATGGATGGATGGAACTTCTGACGAGGCACACTGTTGATTGAAAAGCATTCCAGGTGACTACCTCATGAAGCTGGTTAAGATAATGCCAAGTGTGCAAAGTATCATCAAGGTAAACGCTGGATACTTTGAAGAGTCTAAAATATGAAACCTTTTGTTTACCACATAATCCCATATAGGCGGCACGGTGGTGTAGTGGTTAGCGCTGTCGCCTCACAGCTAGAAGGTCCGGGTTCGAGCCCCGTGGCCGGTGAGGGCCTTTCTGTGTGGAGTTTGCATGTTCGCAGCCCCGTGTCTGCGTGGGTTTCCTCCAGGTGCTCCGGTTTCCCCCACAGTCCAAAGACATGCAGGTTAGGTTAACTGGTGACTCTAAATTGACCGTAGGTGTGAATGTGAGTGTGAATGGTTGTCTGTGTCTATGTGTCAGCCCTGTGATGACCTGGCGACTTGTCCAGGGTGTACCCCGCCTTTCGCCCGTAGTCAGCTGGGATAGGCTCCAGCTTGCCTGCGACCCTGTAGAACAGGATAAAGCAGCTAGAGATAATGAGATGAGAAATTTATCCAAAGCACGTGAGACAGCAATGTTACCAACCCTGCAGTCCTGGGATTTAAACCAAATTTGGAGAAAGCTTTGACCTCTGATCCTCTGAATAGTTCCAAGTAGAAGGAAGTCACTCACTTGAAATCTCCTGAACAATCCCACAGCTCCACTTCACAAGCACTGTCTTTGGTCCCATTTCCCAAATTTTGGGACTCAAACTCCAATATCCTGACAAACACCATGTCATAAATCATTAGTCAGGAAAACATAAAAGTTTTTCTCGTGTACCATGCAATGCTATTTCTCCTGGATTCCAGTTTACTGACCTGACTCCCTGGGTCGGGCTGTAATCACCTCCGATTGTCTCCACTGTGTCAGACAGGAAATTGGCCAAGACTGTCTTCCCACTCTGTTCATAATAATAATAATAATAATAATAATAATTGCTTTAGAGAGAATCCTAACACAAAGAAGATCACTACAAATGATAAGAATAACCAAATCCATGCTCACCTCACGTGGTCCAATTAAAAGAATTTTCACTTTTAGATTTTTCACTTTTAACATTTTCACAAACTCCAGTATATTATATAGCACAACACGCAAAGCTAAAGCTAAGCTAGGCAGCTAAATTGCTAGCTAACCTCTTTAACTGGCTGAAGAGTTGACTAACAGAGAATGGACATGTTATTTTATTTAAATTCTGAAATTATGTTATATAATATTTAAAACGACACACTGGTATCAGAGACAGAAACTACAGATCTGACACAAACACCTCGTTGTCATGGCGCTGCAGCCTGCGTGCTGTGAAGTTTTACATTTCGCATTCTCAGATTCGTGAATATTCACAACCGCAGGCAATGTAGATGTATAACTTTAACCGAGATAAATTCACACAAACAGAAATTAAAGCTTTGCTTTATATATCTCAAAAATTATTTTTTTTCTGTAGCGCCTATAATTTAACCACAGGTTAGACTCTTAACCTTGACGTCACAGATGAGCATTAATATTAATATTAAAATAATTTTCTTCATTCTTAAACTATCCTCTTAAACCCATTTTACGCCATTTTTACTCTCTTTCTCTTTCTTATTTTCTGATGTTAATCAATAATGTAGACTTTACACCAAACACTGGACATTTAAAAATAAAAGGGCTGTATTTATATGCGGCTTCATCCACAGTTATCGACGCCTTCGTCCACAGTTATCGACACAGTTCCACAATTAGCGACACCTTCGTCCACAGTTATCGACAACGTTCCACAATTATCGACACCTTCGTCCACAGTTATCGACACAGTTCCACAATTAGCGACACCTTCGTCCAGTTATCAGCACCGTTCCACAATTATTGACACCTTCGTCCAGTTATCGACATCGTTCCACAATTATCCACACCTTCGTCCACAGTTATCGACACAGTTCCACAATTATTGACACCTTCGTCCAGTTATCGGCACCATTCCACAATTATCGACACCTTCATCGAGTTATCGACACCGTTCCACAATTATCGACACCTTCGTCGAGTTATCGACACCATTCCACAATTATCCACACCTTCGTCCAGTTATCGACACAGTTCAACAATTATCGACACCTTTGTACAGTTATCGACAACATTCCACAATTATCAACACCTTCGTCCACAGGTATCAACAACATTCCACAATTATCGACACCTTTGTCCAGTTATCAACACCGTTCCACAATTATCAACACCTTCGTCGAGTTATCGACACCATTCCACAGTTATCGACACCTTCGTCCAGTTATCGACACCGTTCCACAATTATCCACACCTTCGTCCAGTTATCGACACAGTTCAACAATTATCGACACCTTCGTACAGTTATCGACAACATTCCACAATTATCGACACCTTCGTCCACAGTTATCAACAACATTCCACAATTATCGACACCTTTGTCCAGTTATCGACACCGTTCCACAATTATCGACACCTTCGTCCAGTTATCGACACCGTTCCACAATTATCGACACCTTCGTCCACAGTTATCAACACCGTTCCACAATTATCGACACCTTCATCCACAGTTATCAACAATGTTTCACAATTATCCACACCTTCGTCCACAGTTATCGACAACGTTCCACAATTATCGACACCTTCGTCCACAGTTATCGACACCGTTCCACAATTATCGACACCTTCATCCACAGTTATCGACACAGTTCGAGAATTATCAACACCTTCATCCAGTTATTGAGACCGTTCCACAATTATCGACACCTTCATCCAGTTATCGACACGTTCCACAATTATCGACACCTTCGTCCACAGTTATTGACACCGTTCCACAATTATTGACACCTTTATCCACAGTTATCGACACTGTTCCACAATTATCGACACCTTCATCAACAGTTATCGACACCGTTCCACAATTATCGACACCTTTATCCACAGTTATCGACACCGTTCCGCAATTATCGACACCTTCATCAACAGTTATCGACACCATTCCACAATTATATTAAAAAAATAATCGGTATGTGCTATTAAGTTAATAAAGCATAGTTTTTATTTAAAATTTGTTTTACATTGACTTATATTTCATACAATATATGGTAAATATATTGATGTCAGTGATTACGTAAATGAGGAAGTAATTCTGATGTTTGTAAACAAATTATCTGATAATGGTGAACCTGTGTCAGAAAATCCCCCCCCCCCCCCCCAAAAAAAAAATTCCTGAATGAATAGAAAAATCTGAATATTTCAAGCATGTAATTTTTTTATATACTCGGAATTTAATTCTGGTCTAATTCTGTTTATTGCAATCAGATTCCAAATACTCTATAAACATTCCATTCTGTTATGAATCAGAAAAAAGTTATTATAAAATCACAGCACTTTTATTTTTTAAAAGAATTTCATCTACTTCAACAGTGTTACACAAAGATCGATCCATAACAGTTGTAAATGTCACTAAATTCCACAGGGTGTCGATAATGGTGGACACCGGTGAAAGTGATCACTATTATCGACACCTCACGTGACTTTTCAAAACACGTTTAGATACAAAATGGCGACTGTCAAATGAAAGGGTAAGAAACAAAGTAGGTTTCGACAAGGAGATCATGAAATATCGGTAGATTTGATCAGTAAAAACATGTCCATGATCTTTCCACCATGCTTACCTGCGATGATAATGTCTGGGTTTTCCTCAAATTGCTGATCGTGCTGAAACAAAAAATTCAATCTCAGGTAACGAGCTGTGTCATCAGATGACAAGATCAAAGGGCAAGGCGGGTCTTCAGGTTGATTAATTAACCAATAATAACTGTTGTAACTGAAACTTGCCTTTGTAAAATTGTTTTTTATTGGTAAATCTGAAAAGGTGTCGATAATTATGGACTGTCGATAATTGTAGCTGCCGCTGTATACAACCCCGATTCCAAAAAAGTTGGGACAAAGTCTCATCTCATCTCATTATCTCTAGCCGCTTTATCCTTCTACAGGGTTGCAGGCAAGCTGGAGCCTATCCCAGCTGACTACGGGCGAAAGGCGGGGTACACCCTGGACAAGTCGCCAGGTCATCACAGGGCTGACACATAGACACAGACAACCATTCACACTCACACCTACGGTCAATTTAGAGTCACCAGTTAACCTAACCTGCATGTCTTTGGACTGTGGGGGAAACCGGAGCACCCGGAGGAAACCCACGCGGACACGGGGAGAACATGCAAACTCCACACAGAAAGGCCCTCGCCGGCCCCGGGGCTCGAACCCAGGACCTTCTTGCTGTGAGGCGACAGCACTAACCACTACACCACTGTGCCGCCTGGGACAAAGTACAAATTGTAAATAAAAACGGAATGCAATAATTTACAAATCTCAAAACTGATATTGTATTCACAATAGAACATAGACAACATATCAAATGTCGAAAGTGAGACATTTTGAAATTTCATGCCAAATATTGGCTCATTTGAAATTTCATGACAGCAACACATCTCAAAAAAGTTGGGACAGGGGCAATAAGAGGCGGGAAAAGTTAAAGGTACAAAAAAGGAACAGCTGGAGGACCAAATTGCAACTCATTAGGTCAATTGGCAATAGGTCATTAACATGACTGGGTATAAAAAGAGCATCTTGGAGTGGCAGCGGCTCTCAGAAGTAAAGATGGGAAGAGGATCACCAATCCCCCTAATTCTGTGCCGGCAAATAGTGGAGTAATATCAGAAAGGAGTTCGACAGTGTAAAATTGCAAAGAGTTTGAACATATCATCATCTATGGTGCATAATATCATCAAAAGATTCAGAGAATCTGGAAGAATCTCTGTGCGTAAGGGTCAAGGCCGGAAAACCATACTGGGTGCCCGTGATCTTCGGGCCCTTAGACGGCACTGCATCACATACAGGCATGCTTCTGTATTGGAAATCACAAAATGGGCTCAGGAATATTTCCAGAGAACATCATCTGTGAACACAATTCACCGTGCCATCTGCCATTGCCAGCTAAAACTCTATAGTTCAAAGAAGAAGCCGTATCTAAACATGATCCAGAAGTGCAGACGTCTTCTCTGGGCCAAGGCTCATTTAAAATGGACTATGGCAAAGTGGAAAACTGTTCTGTGGTCAGACGAATCAAAATTTGAAGTTCTTTATGGAAATCAGGGACGCCATGTCATTCAGACTAAAGAGGAGAAGGACGACCTGAGTTGTTATCAGCTCTCAGTTCAGAAGCCTGCATCTCTGATGGTATGGGGTTGCATTAGTGCGTGTGGCATGGGCAGCTTACACATCTGGAAAGACACCATCAATGCTGAAAGGTATATCCAGGTTCTAGAGCAACATATGCTCCCATCCAGATGACGTCTCTTTCAGGGAAGACCTTGCATTTTCCAACATGACAACGCCAAACCACATACTGCATCAATTACAGCATCATGGCTGCATAGAAGAAGGGTCCGGGTACTGAACTGGCCAGTCTGCAGTCCAGATCTTTCACCCATAGAAAACATTTGGTGCATCATAAAAGGGAAGATACGACAAAAAAGACCTAAGACAGTTGAGCAACTAGAATCCTACATTAGAAAAGAATGGGTTAACATTCCTATCCCTAAACTTGAGCAACTTGTCTCCTCAGTCCCCAGACGTTTACAGACTGTTGTAAAGAGAAAAGGGGATGTCTCACAGTGCTAAACATGGCCTTGTCCCAACTTTTTTGAGATGTGTTGTTGTCATGAAATTTAAAATCACCTAATTTTTCTCTTTAAATGATACATTTTCTCAGTTTAAACATTTGATATGTCATCTATGTTCTATTCTGAATAAAATATGAAATTTTGAAACTTCCACATCATTACATTCCGTTTTTATTTACAATTTGTTGTTTGTCCCAACTTTTTTGGAATCGGGGTTGTATTTTTATAGTATATGCCCATTATCCAAACAGCACACTTTTGTAGCCCAGTGCAGCAGCGCGCGCTCTGGTGTCGGTTAAAACATCTAGAAAGTTCTAGCTGCAGCAAAGCTGAGAAATGAAAGTCTGTCTGGATTAAACAACTTTATGTGTTAAAGCATGTTTATAATAGCTCCAGTTATTATACACTCGCTGAGCACTTTATTTGCCACTTTATTTCATGATTATTGATGCCAGATGGGCTGGTTTGAGTATTTCTTTAACTGCTGATCTCCTGGGATTTTCACACACAACAGTCTCGTCAAAATGGTACACTAAATAAAAGCATCCAGTGAGCAGCAGTTCTGTACACAAAAACGCCTTATTGATGAGAGAAATCAACAGAGAATGGCCAAACTGGTTCGAGCTGACAGAAATGATACAGTATCTGACATAATCACTCTGCACAAGTGTGGTGAGCAGAAAAGCACCTCAGAATGAGTAGAAGACCACGTCCAGTTCAACTTC